>NW_019724760.1:69763-112899 GCF_002891405.2 Cryptotermes secundus | reverse complement strand
CCGCCGGCCACCGCGGCAGCAGTGGCTGTGTTGCCCGCCAATAGCATTGAGTTACATACCCCTGTTCGGAATCATCGGCATGTCGAAATCGACGGAAGAGCATGGATGGCATGGTGGTTAGAGCTTACAATATTATAGTAAAAGTGTAGTGCTTGCTAATATCCATAAGCATTCTATGAAGAAACGCACTTTTCCTCTGGTACGGAAGTAAGTAATTTATCATAATTTCTTTTAAAAATGTATCGATTGAAACTACGTTAACCTTGGTAGGTACTGGACGTAAAGCGATCTCTTTTCGCTGACTTTGTTTGCTTACAATTTGATATCTTCATTTGCTTATATGTGGCTTTAGTGAATCGCGAGAAGTAGTAATACCGGTAATACGGAGCGAGTTTAGAGTTGGTTATTTACCCCCTTCCCCTATTATAGGTTAACCACGGTTGACGTAAATTGGCGATTCGCTTTAATTGCATAGGCCTTAAGTTATTATAAGTTTGGTTTACTTGTAGAAGTACAGCAGAACCACACTTTGCAAATGATTACAGCTTTGCAAATGGATTCCGCTGTTTCCCTTCCCAGTTTTCCTGCAATTTTATGTTTGCATGGAGTGGAATTCTGTTTTCCTCGTGCATTTTCTTGTTAGTGTAGTTTTACTGGGTATAAAATGTGATGGAATATGTACTACTTGTAATATTATTCCTTCAGAATTTGTCTTTACTACAGAAAACCAGTTGTGTCATGGAATTCAAATACATCAGAATTCCATTAATGTATTGGGACATGTAGATCCAATGCTAGGTAAGAGGCCAATAAATATATATTTGTGATAACAGAAGATGTATGTGATCTGTGCTATGTCCATTGTTAAGCAATGAAAACGAAGATGCATTTTCTATGTGATCTGTGCAATGCCCATTGTTAAGCATTGGGGCTCGAAACACATTTTCCCAGCAATGTATAAGCTCACAATACTAGAGAAACTGTTGGAGGTGGTTATTTATATTTGGTCCTTCACAAAGTTATAAAGGGATGGACAATATTTGACTTATACTTGGCCTGCCAGAGAGTTTGCAGCAGACAACCATCTACTGAAATTGCAGTGCCATCAAAATTAAGTTTTCTACACAATTGATAATTCTCCAAGGCGCACACCAATTTGTGATTTGTGCATGGCTTTCAAGCTTCCGTACATATATGATTATATAACAAAATTATGTGGGCAACAAACAGATGTCATACAAAGTCATGGAAGTGTAAATGTTCACAACATTGGACAAGGCGAACCCCAACACAGGAAATATAAGAAACTTAAACTTGGCAGTTGTCAAGCATGCGACCATTCAAGTGACTAGACTGGCGTCATAAAAGGAGCTACTGATAGTGCATGATCTGCTATTCTGATCTTGGACTGACAGAGGCGTTGTATATATTGCATATACAGTTAATAACATGTAAAATGTAAATTGTACATACTGACAACTGAGAGTATTACTGCTGAGTGGGGCTTTTGCAAAGGACTGACCTATCCTGTCATCAGAGAGAGCGCCCCACATCAACAAACCTGCAGCTGTCATACAGTAATAAAGATCTGGTCATAAGCCTCAGATGAGTGCATTATTCCAAGACGGACTGGCCAAATGACCAACAGTAGTAACATAACTTTGACTTCGACAGTCCTGTGTGGAGGCAGGTTTGAATACCTCCACCATAGCCCTGTGAGTCATAGGAGGTGATGAAAGGAAAAGTCTCGAATGTGAGACAATAAATTATGATCACAAGTCCCACAGGACTTGGACTGGAGAATGAGTGTTCTGGCAAGGGCCTGCAGCAATTGTAAATGACCGACCTGTCCTCTCGTCAGAGAGAGCACCTCACATCAACAAATCCACTGCTGTCTGACAGTAATAAAAATCTGATTGTAAGCCCCAGACAGACTGGCTGACCGACCATTGGTCGTAAAATCAGACAACAGGAGACAACAGAAGCTGAAGAATCTCGATCACTAAGATTTATTGCCAGGAATCTTATAGTGAAAACTTTGCAGAAGAATAGCCATTGTTGATACCTGTTACCAAGCAATAACTAGTGAAAGCAGAATTAGAAGACATAGTGTGGAAATCAGCAACGCTGTTATAGTTATTTGTAGTTGTATCCTGTGAGTGGTCAGTAAATCTATTCACCAATCCAAATCTGATCTCTAGTCACTAATGCACGTGCCAGTATTCTTGAAGATATTGAAAGAAGAGAACTGATTTACATTGTAACAGTGCCTTGTTGGGTGAGTCTCAGGTAAGTGGTGAATTCCCCAAAGCTCCAGAAGTTAATACATTCACTTGGAAAGACTGAAATTGAAAAAAGGAATCATGTTAAACTGGAGTGGCAGTACATTATCTTGGTTTATCACTGAGTGTTATTGCTGTAAATTATTGCATAGCGAATTATTTTCTGCTCATAAGCTCAAATTTCTGCTTTCAACAGAAAAAGTAAAATTTAGTTTAGTAGCCATGTTGCCAAGTAACTGACTCCATGGAGCTGAGTTCTTCTTGAGAACCCAGCAGTTGCTCACCCACTTCAGAATTCTTCTGGAACTTGAAGGTTCATTATTGTATTCATAAGAGTTTGCCACTGGACACTTTCCTGATCCACATGAATCCATCAATTTATTTTTTATATTTTCCCATCTACATCCAGGTCTTCCTAATGGTCTCTGTCATTCGGGTTTTCCTAACAAAGCCCTGCATGTACTACTTTCCTATAGCTGCTATATGCTCTGCCCATTTTATCCTCCATGACTTTATCACTGTAATAATACTTGGCTAGGAGTAAAAGTTATAAAGCTTCCCACTGTGCAGTTTTCTCCTGCCTCCTGTCTGTTAGTTCATCCCACTTTGGTTCAAATATTCTTGTCAGCACCCAGTTCTCAAAAACACTTCAATCTGTGCTTTTTGCTTGATCTGAGAAACCAATTTTCACAGATACAAAACCACAGGAAAAACAATAGTTTTGTATAAGTAGTTACTATAGGATTCTGACGATGGTTTATAACACACAGAGATATTGGGTTTTCGGACTTTATCCATCGTCCTGGTTTTAAGATAGCCAAGAAAAACATTATTAATAATGATATATTTTAGCGTCCTGTTGCACTGATTCATGTCCATGATTTGTGCTAACCGTCTTACAGTGCATACACTTTTTCACCTTACTCTCCACTTTTACACTACATGTTTCAGCACTAATGTGCCATCTTCAGGTGTGTCTCTACGCATGTCAAACTACTGCACTCCATGCCATGATGTCTTCATTCTAAAATGACTAAATCTACATTCATCATATATGACAACAAATTCCAAATATTAAACCTCTTCAGGATTTGTCATCCTACGTCGTATCTCAAATATGCGAATCATGCCAATCCTCCTCTATGGGAGCATTCTTCCTACATTCATGTGTGTATTGTGTTCTGTGTTGTGTCTTGCTCCTGTGACTGCGTGCGTAGAGACACACCTGAAGATGGCACATTAGTGCTGAAACATGTAGTATAAAAGTGAAGAGTAAGGGGAAAAAGTGTATACACTGTAAGACTGTTAGCATAAATCATGGATAAGAAAAACACGACGTTTCAGAAACTGGATCACCTGAGGACGGAAACATCCAGTTTCCGAAACGTCATGTTTTTCTTAGTTATCTTAAAACCAGGACGATGGATAAAGTCCGAAAACCCAATATCTCTGAATAGTTTTGTATATTTCAATCTTTTATGTTTTCTGACCACAAATGAGAAGATCAATTCTAACCTGATTTTTAACAAGCATGACCCAAATATATCAGATTTACTTTGTTACTGTCATTCCCAAATATTTGAACTTTGCCATATTTTCAAAGGAATTTTTAACCATGTTTTGTGTTACAATTCTGTCCTGCATTCTGTTTACAATACTTCAACATATACTTAGTTTTCTTTGTGTTTACTTTTAAACCAACATCTATACTAGCATATAGAGCTTTTATGTTTTTATTTATGGTATTTATGTTGTCTCCCAGTAAATTATCATCAGTCGTGTAGGCTAGAAGGTTATATCTCCAGTTTAATTTCAGTTCTGTACTGTCTCCTTATACTGCAGTTTTTTCTCCAGTGTTGAATGAATGCAGAGAATTTGACTGGTAGATGATCTTTAGATTGAAACACACACTAACTGGTCCTCAGTAATTTGTCTTCATATGAACTGAACTTTGAGAGATAGATAGTGGATATAATTTTGCATGAAGATAACATTGATGCGTCTTAGTAATTACTGCATTCCATTTGACCACCATTTTTGTAAGTGCGTATAATAGCAGATTCTTTCCACAGTTAAGGCAATCCTTCCTTATACCAAATAGAATTGCTGACTTCATGGATCCCAGAATGTAATGTTTCACATACTACTTTAATCAGTTCTGCAGAAATTAAATCAATATCTGTCAGTTTATAAGTTTTCAACTTTGCAATAGTAATTTCAACCTGAGAAATGCTAGGCTCAGCTTCTGATGAGTCAGCTGTGCGCGATTGCATCTGCTGAATATCACTAACCCCATTTATATTCAGTAGCTGAGAGAACAATTCTTCCACTTATAAAAATGCTGTGAGAATCTGCACACAGGTCACTTCTCATCCTACTTGAAGTGTCTACTGGCTATGCATCTTACATTGTTCACATTATCTCCATTAGTGTGGCTTAGTTTCAGTAACTGTTGCAGTTCGGTTTCTCTTCCTTTAAAGTAATAGTTTCTAACATGTTTTGTCAAACCAGGGCTTATGCTGCTTCAGTTCATAATAATGTAGACTCTTTGAAATTTTGTATTCTATTCAATAGCTTCCCAGGCTCTACTGATGTTCATGTCATCGTCTAAGTTTTCCAAAGCTACAAACATACTTGAGGTTTTTATCAAACATTTAAAATGTTATGCACAGTAGTCATCATGCTCTAAGTCTTCTCTGCATTCTTTGTACTTCATAAGTCACTCAAAAGCAAGTTCTTGACATGACATCATCACTGTAGACTACATTCAACGTTTCATGTGATTGTGCATAATACCCTTATAGGAGTTCTCTCTAAATGCCTTTCAAGACTGCTGTTCTAAAGTGTTTCTGTGAGTGTGCAAAGGATTTAAAGGAAAATTTATGGAACAGATAATTTTAAATGTGAATAAAGAGCAGATTTGTCATTGAAATCTGTATGACATCAAAACAATTTTACCAAATTATTTCTTAAAAACATAAGAACCTTAACATTTAATTTGACATCCAATATTGCTTTTAATTCAGAATCATTCCTTGCCTTGTGGTTAATCAGTCTTGTAAAAACATTTTGCAAAACACTGTCTAGTTTCAGTGAATTGTTCGGTAACTACAAATGTAACTGATCAGTTTTTATCTTCCAAGGGCTTCATCTAGGAACAGAAAGTATGTTCTTTGTGTCGAGAAGTGCAGCCTTGCATGCAGTCATGAAGTATGAGTACATCATATTGACAGGTGCTGCATAGGCTACAGTCATGTTGAAGTAAAATCATGGGTTTCAGGATGGTATAAATTCTCTTCTGTCATCTCTGTGACGGAAGCAAATATATTATGAGCATCTTCTGACCTCTCTTAACATCAGGAAGAAATAATTAGGTCTGTACATCCTAGTTCTCTGTGTGATATGCTATTTAATTAATCTTCCCTTTTTCTCTTTGGTGGATAGACTTTCCTTCTATCAGTTTTGCTGTTTGATTGTATATCTGTCCTTTTGCACAAAGGACATAAAACACACATTTTGCCACTATCATTTTCAGAATTATGCCACAAAAAGCATATAATGGCTACAGTCCCAACATCAGTGGCTTGCAATGCTTCCTTCAAGAAGACATGGGAGACAGTTTCCTGTTCAAGTTATTCTTCTTCCTTTTCAGTGTGCTCTGCTACAACTTGTGGGCAGGTATGGTGTATTTAGCCCATTCAGCCTCTGAACCAAATAAAATCCAAAGGAATCTCTTAATCATTATGTATTTTTTTTTTGCTAGTGGGGTGGGACTAATCATTATGTATTTTTTTATTGCTAGTGGGGTGGGACTAAGTCCCTTGTACTGCGGCCACTTCTGGCTTGTTGTACCAGCCCCAGATGATAGGTAAGGATTATTGTGGAGCAGTTGGTGGAATGAAGATTGTCAAAGGAAACCGAAGTACTCAGAGAAAACCTGCCCCAGCACCACTTTGTCCACCACAAATTCCACTTGACCGAACCTGGGCCACCACGGTGGGAAGCCAGCAACTAACCGCTTGAGCTATGGTGCTGCATAATAATTATGTAAATAGACTGCTTTCTTCAGTCGTCTGCTGACCATTTCTGTTATCTTACAACAATGTTAACATATTTTCAGTAGATATTGGTCTTTGGGGTTGTGACGCCATAGCCTTGTAGGTGGATGCCAGCATTTTAGAGGAACCTGCTACATTGTTCTTAGGGCTGAAGTGAAGTGGAATGGTATAGGTAGATGTTATGCGGGAAGGGTAGAATCAGGAGCTCAGATTGAATGGTTTTAACGGTAGTAAACTTATGGCTCTGTTGATAGAGAGATAGGATTTTTGTATTTTCTATCTTGTTTAGACAAACTTCATTGAGAGTTCTGTCTTCTGGGATATAATGCTGTGTAGTCCATTTATAGTCAACTGACACTGCAGAGCAGTGTGTCACCCCCACCTTCAGGACCGAAGATGGGATCGATGTTTTCCTGCAAAACATCAGTTGACTTTCGGTAGGCTACATGGTGTCATATTCCAGAAGATAGAACTCTTCATAGCCACCACTGTGAGACCCTCATATCACACAAGCTCCATCAAGCTGACCTGACATTTTGAATTAAATTCAGATTAACAGATGATCCTGTCTTAGATTCCTCTGTGTTTGCTGATAATGCTTGCCTACATGTAGAAATGTTTCAGTATTGCAACAAGTAATAATCTCTCAATAGTCTGATTTTGTCCACCTCATCCATTCAGCACATATATTGCATACAGCATCAGGCATGTACATACTGCAAAACTTGGAAAATAAATTTGTGATCTGCACAGCTAAACCAGTAGTACCACCAAGCAAGCATGCTGAAATGGTAATGGTTCCTACTTATGTTGAGGAGGTGCCTGGTTTGAATCTCAGCTGGGGTATAAGCTGCCCTGATAGAGGGTTTTGATAGCATTTCTCAGTCACTCTGGTAAAATGTTGGAATAGTAGAGCCCAGTTACATTGTGATGGCACATGTGCAGAAGAGAATTGTCATGTATGGGTGGAACAGATGAATCCATACTTTCTTACAGAAGATATGAGGGTTAGACAGTTCATTTTGCTGCTGACACTTGGTTTCTGCATTAGAGTGCCTCATAATGGGCATATTCACTCTGCTGTTGTGTTTTCCCTTAAATTCCCTTCTTTTGTGCAGGTATGTGCCATCACATAATATACCTTATGGCCCAGAATTATTTCATATACTTTTCCCTTTATTGTCTACTATTATCCAATTATTCAGCAGTTTACCTGAATTACTGACAGTGTCCTTAAATAAACTCTAGGTTAACACAATGTACCTTTTCATGAGCCAGTAAATATGGGGTCTTTTTATCAGTTTTAGCATTAATCACTTCAGTGACATTACATTTCATAATGTCTCATAAATGCACTGCCCTTTCTGTTAAAAAGGATGTATTGTGGATGTGAATGTATAGCTCCTCTATTCAAGACATTGGCGCTAGATGGATGTGAGTGGTCAGCTTTTTGTTTCTGCTGCTTTACTCCCAGGCAGATAGCCCTTTTAGTAGGAGGGTGGGTGGACTTCAGAGGCAGTCTGGATGCTATGGAGAAGAGAGAAATCTTGCCTCTGCTGGACGTCCAACTTTGGCCATCCAGCACATATTGAATACGCATTCATCAGTTTGCTGTTTAATGCTTAATTCTGTTATGAAGTGCATTTGGAATGTATGAAATGCCTGATATTTGATATGCTTTGTGCTAATAAATAGACATATATATCTTACATTTTCCATTATCTCATTTTTAGTTAAATTCGGTGTTTAACTGAGCAGGTTGGCGTAGCCATAATGCTCTAGACTCATGTTCGGGAGATGTTCGATTTGAATCTTGGCTGGGGCATTGCTGTTTGACTGAGGGTTTTGTGGGTTCCCTCAGTCCCACCATGCAAATTCTTGGCTACCTTGTTTAGACCACAAGCTGTTCCAAATATTTTCCAATTCACCATTCATTAATCGCCTTACTGTTCAAGGCTACGTGGTTTAGCTACCGAAAGTATCATGAAATAACCACAAAAGAGATGTTTATGTCTGGGAATAGAGAGTAACATGATCCGATTGACCTGACAGAATGTTTCATATCTTTATCTGATGCACTATGCTACAAACCGGAAGGTCATGTCTTTGATTCCCAGTGAGGTCATTGGATTTTTCAATTGACCTAATCCTTCCAGGCACACTACGGCCCTGGTGTCGACTCAGCCTCTGACAGAAGTGAGTACCAGGAATCTTCCTGCGGCTAAAGGGCAGCCGGCGCCAACCTCAACTCCATCTATGAGCAAATTGTCTACAAAATGTGACAGCCTCGATGGCCTGTTACAGTGATATCTTAACATTTTTTAAATTTATGATGGAAGCAGAACCAGCTTCTGAAATGTGTTGTTAAACAGTATGCATCAGTTTAATAACCCTCTTTTCATCACATACCTGTAGATTTCATTTTGTGATATTCCTTTCAGGAATTTATGCCTTTTTTATGCATGTTATTGGCTAGCAAACATTATAGATGAATAATTGTATTCTGAAATGGGACGTTTCTAGGAAACGAGCTGGCAAGCACGTTGCCAACCAACTGGTAGTGGAGCACGTTTCCATGCATACAAAAACTAAAAGTTGTAAATGTGTGAATGCCAGACCTTTGCTGGCAGACTGAAACCAGTCGAGTTGAGTTGAGTCTTATGTTACGACCAACGGTCAGTCAGCCAGTGAGGCTGACAAGAAAGCACCCATCTGGATCTTGCGAGCAAATTTTTATTAGTCAGACAGTTGTGGGTTTGTTGATGTCGGACACTCTTTTTGACGATATGACTGGTCAGTCAATTGCTCGTGACCCTCGCCAGCACATTCTTTCTCGGGTCCAAGTCTTGTGGGNTGCTTGCCTGAGTCCTGTTAAGGATCCTCAGTATTTCTTGTGATTCATATTTGTCCAGTCCTGATTGCCTCTATGGCAACTCCTATAGAGATGACACAGGCTGGTGCAGGGCCTATGAATGGATGTTCAGCTCCAATCTCGGCCAATTGGTCTGCTATTTTGTTTCCAGCAATACCTTCATGCCCTGGCAGCCATATCAGTTGTACCCTGTTATGATTGGCCAGTTCCGTGAGAGTTGGGTGGCAATCCCAGACCAATTTTGAGTTGATCTGATGTTTGTCAAGTGCTTTCAGTGCAGCTTGGCTGTCAGATAGAATGTGGATGTTCCTATTTCTCTAGTTCCTATCTAGATTCTCCACAATACATACCTTAATGGCATATACTTCTGACTGGAATACTGTCGTGTACTGCCCAAGGCTGAAAATAAGTTTCCGCCTCGTGCCATAGCAGAACACGCCAGCTCCAGTGCCCTTATTTATCTTGCAACCATCTGTATACCAGATCAGCCCCTCTATTCTATCGGGCCGAAACCAGTCTTCCCATTCACTCCTGTCAGGAAATCTGACTGTGAATGGTTTTTCATATACATGTCTCAGTATCATTTTGTCAGGCAAAATTTGTAATATGGGTTCTTTTTTCATGTCCTGAGTTATATATGCATGTCCGAAACTTTTGGATTTAGGTTTCCATTGATCACGGTAGATTCCTACCCTGGCCTCTGCCTCCAACTGTATATGCAGTGGTGGGAGTCCAAGGAGTGCCTCCAGTGCAGTGTTGGAGATGTTTGAATTGCTCCTCTGATACCCAAGCAAGCCAACCTTTGCAATATGCTAAGTTCTGCCTTGCTTTCTTGAGTTTAACTCTGGGACATCATAGTGTGACACTGTGTGCAATTATGTGTCTTACAACCGCAGTGTATATCCAATGCACAACGTGCGGCTGAAGTCCCCAAGTTTTACCAAACGTGCTTCTGCATATCCAGAATCCCTTATAGGCTTTATTGATGACCTTATCCAGCTGCTTTTTCCATGTCAGTCCCTTGTCTAATACTAGACCAAGGTACTTGACATCGCTGGAGAGCTGGATCGTCTTATGAAAGAGGGTCAGTTCCTTAAGGTCCTTTATATTTTTCTTCCTTGTAAACGGCCTAATTACCGTCTTATTGGGATTGGTAGAAAGGCTTGTTCTTTCACACCATCGTTGGACTGTGTATAGAGCTGTTCGAAGACACTGATACTACTGAAAGGAATTTTCCGTTTATGAGGATTGCTATGTCGTCAGCATATCCTACTGTATAATACCCCTCATCATAAAGTCCCCATAGGAGATCGTCAACGTCCAGGCTCCACAGCAGAGGCGAGAGCATGCCCCCCTGTGGACACCCCCTAGACATGGACGCCTCCAGGGTCTCTCTTGCTAGTGTGGCAGCTATGGTTCTGCTTTCCAGCATAGCACTAATCCACCTGCATATTGCAGAATCTATGCCATGCTTTCCAATGGCCTGTTTGATTATATCAAATTATGTTCTATCGAAAGCTCCCTCTATGTCAAGGAATGTTCCTAAGGCAATATCCTTGTGTTCACTCTCACTTTCTGTGCGTTACGACATTATGTAATGTGCCTTCGGTAGATTTACCTGTTTCATAGGCACGCTGGTTTCGGTGTAGAGGATATGTCCTCAACCTGTCCACTATTTTCTCCATCGTTTTCAAAAGGAAAGACAACAGGCTGGTAGGACGATAAGCCTTAGCCTCGATGTAATCTAGTTTCCCGGCCTTTATGATAAATGTCACCTTAACTTGCCTCCATGCCATTGGGATAAACCCATATGCCATGCAGGCTCTATATATGCAGCATAGGTGTGGAACTAAGAGTTCTGCCCCTTACTGCATAAGTGCCGGTACAATTCCATCTGTTCCCGCTGACTTAAATGGTCTAAACGTATTCTGTGCCCGTCTGTTTTGATTGGTTAATTTTGACTTTGGCCAGGTTCCAGTCTATCCTGTTCGTCTTGCTTTGGCAAGTGCCCAGGTTTTGCTGACCGTGTCCGTCGTTCAAATTATTAATCATTTTTGAATCAGGAAAGTGAACCCCGAATAATTCATTCACTGTCTCCCGACCTGTTTAAGTACTGGGTTATTCAAAAAGAATGAACCGATTTTATTACGCAATATTTTATTAAAGGAAAGTAGTACAAAACTCCAGTGAAGTCACAAGTATTCTGCTCACAATCAACTTTTATTTCCTGTTCTACAAGTGTTCAATGTGGCCACCACCTGCAGCACGGGCAACATGAGTGCGATAAGAGAATTCCTCCCAGGCACGTATCAGCATATCACGATACACTGAGTTAATCGCCGTTGTTATTCGATGTTTAAGGTCATCGAGGTTAGTGGGTAGCGGTGGAATATAAACGTGATCTTTTACATATCCCCACAAGAAGAAATCACACGGTGAGGTCTGGGGATCTCGCAGGCCAAGCACAAAGAGCAAGGTCTTTGGCCCCTTTCCGACCAATCCGTCGCTGGGGCACTTTTCCATCTAAAAAAGCTCGGACCATCAGGTGCTCCATCTTGTTGAAAAATGAAGTCATGCGAATCTGCTTGCAGTGAAGCAAAGAGCCAGTTTTGGAGCATATCGAGATAGGTTTGTCCTGTAACGGTTTTTCCTTCAAAGAAAAAGGGACCATAAACCTTGTCCTGAGAGACACCACAGAAGACGTTGACCTTAGGGGAATCTCTTTCGTGCTCAACTGTTCCATGTGGGTGCTCTGTTCCCCAAATTCGCACATTGTGACGATTGACTGTGCCGCTCAAGTGAAAAGTTGCTTCATCACTAAAGATTAAACGTGAAATGAAGGTTTCGTCTTCCATCATCTCCAGCATCGAATCACAAAATTCCGTATGTTTCCTTTTGTCGTTATTGGTAAGTGCCTGAGAGAATCGCAAAATTCCATCCGCTTCCTTTTGTCGTTATTGGTAAGTGCCTGAACCAGCTGCAGTCTGTATGGTTTTAAATGTAGACGTACTGTTAGCACACACCAGACAGTGGGTTGAGGGATCGCAAGCTCACGGCTAGCTCGATTTGTTGACTTACGCAGGCTCCTCTCAAACGCAGCACTGATTCTCGCCACTTGTTCCTCCGAGACTCGTGGTGGTCGTCCTGGACTTTTTCCTTTACACAGACACCCACTCTCTTGAAACTGTCAAAACCACCGTCGAATGTTCTTAGGACAGGGTGGATTAATGCCAAATCGCCTTCGAAAAACACGCTGCACCGTGACAACCGAATTTGTTTTCGAGAACGCAGAACGCCTTTTGCTGAGGACTCGCCATTCTGAGGGTAAACGAACAACTGAACGTTGTTGGAAGAATGACGCGACTTCAGCGCCCCTGTGGCAGCCATTCACAACTTAGATAATTCCTCTTTCAACTGGTCACTGACTCATTCCATGACGCTGCTTGAGAACTGAAGCAGTGTGTCATGAAATCGGTTCATTCTTTTTGAATAACCCTGTATATTGCCCGTTAGGCAGCTTAATCATGCTGACCTTGTTGGTAGCCTGTTTTGTTTTGCCATGATTCTCATGAGTCTGGCACCACCTGATACATCATTGATCTCCTGGCAGTGCCCCCTACATGAGGATCGCTTGGCTTTCCTTATTCCTTTGCCGTAACAGGTAAGGGCTTCTTTGTAGGTTTCCCACTGCCCTGTTCTTTTAGCTGCGTTAAACAGCCTTCTCATTTGGGTTCTAAGCACACTCAGCTGTTTATTCCACCAAGGCACTCCTTGGTTCGCGAGTGGTCCTAGCCGGACAGTTCCTGTTAAAGGACGAGATAGTAGCCCATTGCTACTGGTCAACGGACCAATCAACACCCATTATTGTGCGTAATTTCATTAGATTGTCTTCTGATTTACCTTTAGGTCATCTTTGTAAGACTCCCAATTGGTTCTCTTAGGATTCATATAAGTGGCTTGATCTACTGTAATGTTACTTATTTGAAAGCATACGTGTATATATCTGTGATCCGATAGGGACAGCTCCTCAGATGCATGCCAATTACTGATCATGTTTTCTATTTTATTGGTCCCTAGTGTCAAGTCGATAACCTCCTGCCTATTGCAAACCACAAAGTTAGGCTCGTTACTTTGGTTTAGAATAAGGTTCGAACTCGCCAAATATTCCATGAGGCAATCTCCTCTTGGGTCGATGTCAGTGCTTGCCCACAGTGTGTGGTGCGCATTGGCATTACCCAATAATGAGCTGCTTTTTCCTAAGATGGCAATATTCAACGATGTCCCTCACTTCTTTGGGAGGTGGTGGTTCATCCGAGTCATATGGAAGGTAGGCTGAAGTGAGGATGAGCTTCTCACTGCCCCTGCCCAATGTCTATGTCATCCTCACTGTTGTTGTGTCTCTGGAACAGAACTCAAGCAAGGGTAAGGCATTAATATGATTATTAACATATATGCATGATCTCACATTTTCTTCAGGTGCCACAGAGTAGACTGTTTCCCCAGAATTCGTTAGGCCTATTATTTGGCCCCTATATACCTAAGGTTCCTGAATAATTGCTACGTATGCTTTTCCTTCAGTAAGTTGTCTACCTAAAATTGATGTAGCAGCCTTGCTGTGGTGTAGATTAATCGGAATGAATCGTATTTTATGTGTAAATGTCGTGTGTATTGTAATGCTGTGTGTGTTTATTCTTTAATGCTGGGAAAGTTGTGCTCCTAGATACCTTCTTCCACAGCCCCTTTTACTTTATTAGACCCGGTTTACTCCGAGGGAGGTCCCTGATCTGGTAAGGTTGGGTTGACAAGAGGAAGGATTGTCTCCTAATCAGATATTCTCTTCTGGTCAACTGAGGGAGTGGGTACATCATCCCCTTCCCCCTCAGAGACCGAGTTGGATGATACTGTATCTGACACAGGTTCTGCCCGGCGCTGATTCTCAGGTTCATTTAGCACATTAGCAGTCCCCTGTGAGAGTCCTGTGAATATTTTGTAACCAGTCCTCTGTATAATATTATAAGAATCCCCGTCTATGAATAAGATAAAACTTTGGCCTTTCGACTCAGATTGCTTATCTAATACCCTCCAGTTCTCCGTATGAAATCCTAGATTGAGGTTTGCAATTCATTTTAGCAGCTCTTCCTGATTCTGGGAAACCTTTTTCCCCTAATCCGGAGAGCTACTTTAACAGGCTTGGGCAGGTTCCTGGCATCAGTAGCCTTCAGCCTGGCCCCTCATTCCAGCCCATGGTTGCCAATGGCTTTGGTGAGGTGAGTCCTACGTAACACCTCTCCCAGTGCTTCCAGAATGGAATTCTGGTCATCTTCGGAAAGTTTGTCCTGAGGATAAGCTTCTTTGAAGATAGCTACCCTTATGTTGGTCAGAGCCTCATTATAAGTCCCTGGGCCTTTTCGGAGTCATGGCCGTTTCTGTAGGAGTACTGTTCTCCGACCTTGGCCTCTTAAAGGTACCGGTGATGGTTTCTCCCTGATTGGACGAGCCTGCATTTCCTGGTTGCTGACTGTCCCCAGTTCCTGCTGTGCTTGCCCCAGCTCTTGCCTTTTTCAACTTCCATCTGGTGCATTCAGACAAGGCTTTTTTTGCTAGACTGAGTCCACCTACTCCAGCGTCTAGGTATCCCAATCCTTCTCCTACTGCAGGTATGCTAAAGGTACTAGCCCCCTGTAGTGGTATGTCAATACTAATGACTCCCAATAGAGTTTTTGGTTTTGCCTCAGGTTCTGAACCACTGGCTTGTCCCTGCCTTTGGCTGAAAATTCAACATCAGGTTTTCTGGCTGCACCTGGGTCCCTTAGTGGCTCACCAGAGCTTCCAGCCCCCTGCTGAAGCATTTCTCGTAGGGATCCCTTTGGAGGGGAGTCCCTCTTTAGTTTAAGGTCCTTACGACGGATTTTGTTTTTGGTTCCTTTCATTTTGGTCCCACGAGTTTTAGGAACCTAAAAGCAGTGCCCTATATGGGTGGAATGCATAAATACAATGTGGTGCAGCCTGGTGCCCCAAGGGGATCGTTGAAGACACTGGCTATTTACCACTGCAGTACCATGCAGCCCTCAGCACGATGCGTCACACCTTGGCTTAAGCGGTCTGGTCGTGTTTGAATGAAAACCTCACAAGCCTCCAGGACCCAGAGTGCCTGTTTGGGGCGAGAGGGGTATTCCAGATGATTAATGGGAGTGCGACACCATTTGGTCATGAGGTTGCGACCAGGACAACCTACATGAGAGAGTAGCACCTGGGGGTGGCCCATAAGCTCCCCCATTCCCACCCCTCCACATGGGTTGGTCAAACCATTTTAGAGCGTTGAGCCTTAAGGCTTGTGGCACCTTATTGGTACTCTAGGGAGACAACTCAAATAGTCGAAGCTACCCCATAGGAGTACCCTCTCGCATTCATCTTGGCTACACCGTTGTGACACCCAAGAGTCATTATGCTGCCGCATGGGAGGCTCTGGTCATAATGCCATTGCCCTTTATGGGAACTCAGCCGCCACCCCCCCAAGACTGTCCTTGCCCGGTGGTACCTGGAGATGTCCCAACGCATCCCTGGTACACCATACGTCCCCAGCAAGACTCACCCCATTCGTGCTACATGACCTGCCCACCTCATTCTCCTTGACTCGATCATTCTAATTATAGTTGGAGAAGAGTACAAGTTATGAAGTTCCTCATTATGCAGTTTTCTCCAACCTCCTGTCACTTCATCTCTCTTTGGTCCAAATATTCTCCTCAACACCCTGTTCTCAAACACCCTCAGTCTGTGTTCCTCCCTTAATGCCAGAGACCAAGTTTCACACCCATACAGAACCAAAGGCAAAATTATAGTTTTGTATATTCTAATTTTTATGTTTTTGGACGAGACAAGAAGACAAAAGGTTCTGGACTGAATGGTAGCAAGCATTACCCGAGTTCAGTCTCCTCTTAATTTCCTCCTGAATCAGGTTTCGATGTTATCATTGTTCCCAAATATCTGAACTGTGCCACATTTTCAAAACATCTGTTTCCTACCTTTATGTCATGATTTTGCCCTGCATTTTGGTGACGAGACAGTAACATATACTTATTTTTCTCAGTGTTTACTTCTAGACCAACCTCTTTACTTGTGTCAATTAAAGTTTGTGTGTATTTCGTTATAGTATCTACATTATCACCCAGTAGATCACGTCATCGGCGTAGACCAGCAGCTGATGTGTCCCGTTTAGTTTCAGTCCCACCAGGCTTCCCTGGACCTTCCTAATTGCATATTCTAAGGCAAAGTTGAAAATGAGTAGCGATAAAGCATCTCCTTCTTTTAGACCATTCTGGATAGGAAATTTATCAGACAAATGTTTACCTACACGGACTTTACTATACGTTTCGTTTAAACACATTTTAATCAACCCAAAACATAGAAGTAGACATTGCTAGAACCATTCTAAATAATAATAACTACCCTCTAAATACCATACAACTAACACAAAAGCCCTCCACGAAAACGACTACGCTGAAAAATAAATGACCACCTTTACCTATTTCGGCCATGAAATCAGATCTTTTTAAGAATACTGAGGTTGGTATCTCATGTTAGACAAAAAACAATACAAAACATCTGTTGAAAATAAGTGATGGCAAAAATGATATGTATAATCTTTATGGGGTTTACCAACTACAATATTCTGACTGTCCATTAAAATATTGTCACGTGTTGGGTGTATAACGCGACAAATAACTTCACACCGTATTGAGTATAGTGAATTTTATTCCACACTCGCTAATACCATCACTCAGCTTACAATCTGACAACTACTTCTATGTTCAGTATCAAAAACTAGACAGCACATACTCTTCCCTGGCCAACTCGTAACTCAAGAACTAACTGTGAATAGTCTTCTCTGCTCCTTATTTAGCCTCGTTCCGGACAACACAGAAAACAGCCACGTAATATGCACCACTGTTGTCTGGTGCCGTGTTTACACGTATTACTGGCAACGCTGTCGGGAGTTGTTTACCGTTGCATAGCAACCGCGGCATCCCTTGGCCACATAACCACTGGCGGGGTAGGGGAAAGAGTGTTGACTTGCCTGCTACCCTAGTAACGACAATGCTCTGATGATGTTACGTCACCGCTGGCGGGGGAAGGGTGTCCTGCATAGCGCAACACGTCACAATATATAGGACAGACCGGACGTACCTTTAAGGTCGGGTCAGATTCAGAGAACACATACGAGCCAAAAAAATAACGGACAAAGCTCCAAATCTGCTCAACATATTTATTGGACACCACACATGAATATAGTATGATAGACAAAACATTAGAAGTTCTATGTATTGGCAAGAAAGGCCGAACCTTGGATACATATGAAAGATTTCACATTTACGAAATCAGGAAACAAAATTTGCAACTGAATGATAATTTTACTGAAATGTTTAACCCTCTATATGATGTAATACTTGATAAATACAAAACATAATATACTGTTATACCCTCTTCCTCCCCACCTCCACTTCTGCATACACCTTATCTCTACCCCCTCCCTCCCGTGCATTGACTTTAATCTTACGTCACCAAATCAGTCGTTGTTTACATTCCCTACAATACGGACAACAATTTGTAAAATGAGGCACCGACTAAACAGTAAGTAATATATACTGTATCTTCAATATCAAAATCAGTTGTTGATTATAACAAAATTTAATACTATTACTTTCATATCATTTTCAGATTAACATTAATTTACTACATCTACATCTCGAGCCTCATATAAAAATCTTATATACAAAGAGAAAAAATATTGAATATTCCAATTTGTCCATGGGAACGTACGAAATTACAAAACCAATGACTGATTCGATGTTATAAAACATCAATTAAAATTGTATTCTTGTTTTATATACTATAAATTGTTTTTTATATAATATGATTTATTGTATTGTTTATGTCAAGTGTTTTATATGTTTAATAGTATTGTATCCAGTTTAATAGTACTGCAGTTCAGTGGTGTATATATGTTAACCATGTATTTGCCTGATGATGGCTATTGATAGCTGAAACATGTAGCAGAGACGTAGCTGGGCACTGACCTTGATATTTGTTGTGTTGTGACGGTTAATACAGAGGTTGTAAAAAAGACAGTCCTCTTATCTGTAGCCTAGATTAGTGATACTTAGTCAATCACAACACATACATATTATATAGTAAAAATAATGGTTCAGTCATGAAAAGAAAGCTTTTATGAATGCAGAAAACTGTTTCTGTAAATAAATTAATCTGACTAAATACCATTTTCAAGACTTCATGCAAGACCACACCCATTGGATCAGTACATCCACTAGTGGAACATGCCATATCGGTTGAGGAACAGCATAGTGGAGTATCCAAACCTAATTTGAAGTTATATAATATGATAAGCCATTATTATAATACAGCACACTTTAAGATAATATTTGCTCTCAGTAACTGAATATTCCAAACAATTATGTCAGTCTTTTAATGTAACGTGTTTGTGTGAGACCGTTTGCTAATTTGCAATGCATTTACCTTGGTGTACTATTGAAAACCCCGAAAAACCTCAGCCAGGATAACTTCTTCATGGCCAAGATTCAGAGTAATCACTTGCAAGTGCAAGTTACCGCTACATCAACGTGCTCAATGAAACGTGTATTAAATTACAGAAATAAGGCAATACCATGCAGAGTAAAGAGAACGCAAATGAAAATGAAAATAAACTGACACAAATATATATGTACGAAGGGCGCTCCATATATAATGCCTCATATTTTTTTGTTGTAATCTGTAACGTCTGAGCTGGATGTTAGTGGTATTGCAGTAAAGGTTGAACCTTCCCGCCAATGTACTGTTAGTTTGGTTGTCATGCGACATATAGCGACAGCAGAGCAGTCTACCAAAATGGCGTCTGACAGAGATGTGCCTATGAAACAGATGTGTTATTGAATTCCTCACTGCCGAACAAATTGCACCCATTGACATCCATCGACGCTTGCTAAAGGTGTACGGAGATGATACAGTGTGGACATCAGCACAGTGAGGCAGTGGGTAGTGCGTTTCAACAATGACGAAAGTGAAGTGCGCGACAAAGCACACCCTGGGCGCCCCTGCTCCGCTGCCACTCTACACAATGAACAGCGCCTCGATAGCTCATCCCTACAGATCGGTGGATAACGACCATAGAACTGTGTGCACGGCTTAATATCGGCTGTAATGCATTGGAAACTATGTTGGGGAAGCTGAATTATTGCAAAATTTGTTCCAGGTGGGTCCCGCTCATGTTTACACAGGACCACAAAACTCATCGAATGGAAGTCTGTCAGGACCTGTTGCACCAGCTTGAGGCTGAAGGTGACAAGTTTCTGGAGAGTATCGTCACCAGAGATGAGACGTGGTGTCACCACTACGAGTTGGAATCCAAAAGACAGTCCATGGGGTTGCGACATTCGGGTTCCCCAAGAAAAAAGGAAGTTCAAGACACAGCCATCAGCAGGGAATGTGATGTGCACGGTCTTTTGGGATAGGCGGCGTGCTATTTTCTTAGGTTTCCTGGAGCCTGGTGAGGCTGTTAATTCTGAACTCTACAAGACGACGCTGACTAAGCTGAAAGCCCGTGTTTCCTGAGTCAGACCAGAGAAGCAGACAACCTTTCGCTTGCAACATGATAACGCTAGACCACATACCAGTTGGGCGACCACCGCGCACGTTGGAAAGTGTGGCTACACTGTCCTACCACATCCACCTTATAGCCCCGATTTAGCACCTTCAGACTTCCATCTCTTTGGGCCTATGAAAGATGGACTACGCGGGCAACGTTTTCCAGACAATTGCAGCTGTGAGAAAGTGGTTTGCCTCTGCTGGCGCGGACTTTTACGAGCACGGCATACAGGCTCTTATTCATCGCTGGCAAAAGTGAATAACGAATGTTGGTGATTACGTGGAAAAATAACTGTAAGTAGCTTAAATCTTGCTCTATTTAACTGTCTTATTGTGCTTTCTGTATCTGTTGTAGTTTTCATTAAAAAAAATTGGAGGCATTATATACAGAACACTCCTCGTAACTTTATACGTGTAAAATACTCTTAATTAAAGCAGCTGCATATGTCAATATAGCTACGGGCTGGACTGCTGGAGTTTGATTACTGGCAGATGCAACAGATTTTACTGTAGTCCGCAGCATCGAGACCGGCTCTTGATCCTCCTTTCTAATTGGTAAATGCGGCTCTTTTCCTGGGGGTAAAGCGAAAGGAGCGGGAAGCTGATCACACATCTGCATCTTGTACTGAGGTCGAGAATGGTGGAGCTATGTCTGCTCCTCCACTTAGGTCTTCATGGTGTATTGCTTATTTAATTAAGTGTAGGCATGACTTATTCCAAGTTTAAAATTGCAGCATATTGAAGACGAATTATGTCCTAAAATGGCTGCTTAACTGCTTCATCACAGATTTAAGGTAGCAAGACCAGTTTTACTTACAATTTATACATGGCACACTCAGTAATGCCATGTAATCAGATGTTTTGAAAAAGTAGACAACATCTATATGAACATTACACACATGAATTCCATAATTAATTTCAAAGCATGGTATTGTCACGTGTTGGGTGTGTCACACGACAAATAACTTTACACCGTACTAGATATAGCGAATTTATTCCACATTCGCTCGCACAGTTACACCACTACTGCCATCTGCAGTATCACAAATACGTCTCCTGTAGTCATTGCCATTCACTCGATACAACTCAATAACAGGACTTCACCTCACTCCGGCGAATGCTAGACTGCAACTGACTGGTTACTCAGTCAGAGTCAGAGTCACTTTACAACTGGCACTTTGCCGCCAATCAGTTCGTCTTGGTATCAGGCCCCTTGAGGCCCACGACCAGAGATTCTTTTTCAACTGAACTCTTGCGGTAATAGCCCTTATGTAACATCCTCTCTGACGAGAAGATGGGTCTGTCTCTTATGAATACATTCGACCTTTCGTCAGTGTATATTTCGCACATATAATATGTTATCGAAAACTCTTCCTTTTGCTTTACACAGAAGTCCTCTGTCGGTACAGGCTTTACAGAGCAGATCATGCCTAACTTACAGATCTTATGCTACAATGAAAACTTCATTTGAACGGTCATAAGCTTGACCACCGCCAAGTTTAAGCCTCTTATATTTTCTGTGTCTGGCTTCACCTTGCCCTATACCGCGAACATGTTCATTATCATGATTTTGTATGACTTCTGCTTGTCGTCTGCACAATTTTGTTATGTAATCGTATACAAGTGTGCAAGTCGCGGAATGGTGTGCACCTTGGAAAATTTCCAGTGGCGCGCAAAACCTTGTTTTGCATGCGCTGCAATTTTAGGAGGTAGGTATCTGCCGCTAATTCCCAGGCAGGACAAGCGTAAGTCATCACTGATCTTATCAGTGCCTGATAGAGGGATAGTTTAATGTTTGCGTTTAAACGCTCACTTTTGAATAGGGAGTAGATTCTGATAAATGTTCTGAAGGCCTTGGCTTCAATCATTTCTATGTGAAGTCTCAACGTAATCTTCAGATCGAAGATTACGCCCAAGTATTTTACATGATTGATGAAGGGAATATTCTGCCCATTCAATACGAGTATAAGATGAGTCTGAGGGGGCCTAAGTCTATGAGAGAAGTAGATTGAATGAGTTTTATCTTCATTAAATTTTATGTTCCAGCGATCACACCACGTCTCAATAACACTGAGACCTCGCTGCAGCTTTCTGAAAACATAACCCTCTTCGCGGTCTGTCGCTTATGTACAGGTGTCGTCAGCAAAGAGACCTAGAGAGAACAGAACCTTCTGGCACTCCTGCTTGTATTTCCATGTAGACATTTCACCTTCGACTGAAACTCTGAATTTTCTCTGAGAAAGGAAAGAGATAATAAGCTTGATTAAACTTATCGGAAATTGTAATGTAGATAATTTATATAGCAAGCCAGTGTGCCGTGTTTTATCAAAGACTTTTTCAATATCCAAGAATACAGCAGCTGTAGACATGTTATTGTTGAAATTTAAGGCTACATGGTCCGTAAGCCTCATACATTGAAGTGTTGTGCTATGACGGGCATGGGAACCAAACTGGCTTGCATTAATCAGGCCTTTTTCTTCAGTTTGCCTTTGGACTATGTATTTCCAAACTGTTTCGAATAGCTTGCCTTTTGTAGACAAGAGGCTAATCGGGCGTAAATTTTGAGGAAATTTTGGGTCCTTACCGGGTTCCTGTAACGTTATAACCTTTGCTTCCTTCCAAGGCTTTGGAAAAAGATTACTCTGGTAATATTCCTCGTTATGTAGCTTCCGCACTGACAACTCAGAAAACAGTTACGTGATAGCTACCACTGTTGCGTAACGTCGTGTTTACAGGCGTTGCTGTGGAACGCTGCCTAGAGTTGTTTATTGCTGCGTAGTAACCACGGTGTCCCCTGTTACGTCACCGCGGGGGAGGGAGACGGAGTGTTGACTGGCCTGTTACCATAGCAGCGGCAATTGCTCCGAAGCTGTTACTTCACCGCGGAAGGGGGTGTTTAGCGAGCGTTGTGCCATCCACGTCACAGTATTTTGCTTTTGCAAGGGAATTAAATATCAGATTCACATACTTCAATATCGTATGAAAATTTCCCTCTTTATTTATCAGCTAGGAGTGATAGGTTTTCATGCTTACCTTTTGACATGCCAGTGACTAATCCTTTATGTGTGTTCAGCACAAAATAACAGAAGAAGAATGACAAGTGAGGAAGAGCGCCTTGCAAGATTGAGAAGTACGTTGCATTCCTTAGCAACTCGAGTCCCCAAAATAATTTTGGAACGAGTTGACTCAACATTTGCTGTTCTGAAGACAAAAGCTGTAAGTGTGTATATCAGAAGGATATATATATATATGTTATTAGGTCTCCTCATGTTATTTTTGTCTGCATCTAAATTATGGTGCCAGGTAACTTCATTAAGGCTGTACTTGATGGATCTCTCTACATCTCATTTGCATGTAAACTTAATAACCTCAGTGTTAGAACCAAAGGTTTCAAAACTCTTAGAAACAACAGTCATTCATATCACTTTGGGACACATCCCAAAAATGTGTTCCCCAAATGTCCAGCGTGGTATTAGTCCCCCATTGCTGTCTAGGTCCACTTTGTAAAACGTTTCATTCCAGTCATACACTATCTGCTTGTATTCCCCCAATTCTGAGTTGGAAGCACATGTACATAAACATACACACATAACACCATTTTATTATTTATAAACACCTCTTTATACCAGGAAAGAAACATTCCTTGATTTCGTACACTGGATATTTAGGTCATAGTGACAGGGCAGCCAACATCTTAACATGAATGGAACAGAAGCATTCCATTATCAGTTCAATTACAGGGCGGTAATTTTTTACCCTATTTTTTTACCCATTTTCGTAATAATATTATTCTACTTCCTATCCAGGAAAGGAAAATCGGGCGAAACAAATGCCAATCAGTCAGTGAATTGGTCACGTATCCATCCACGAAAAAGACAGGAACAATTTCACTGACGATAAAGATATTTCTTCGTAACCTTATGCCATTGGACATCAGCATAATGCCATAATATGTAATAATCAGTAATCATTTGTATCACCGTGGGGGATGCGCAAACTCGTGAGGTGGGAGCGGCGTGTTCGACATAATCTAAGCTATCATGTAGCAATATAACCTCGGAATATAAGAGCATAGATTGATATTACGGGTGGAAAAGCAGTCAGCACGCTCAATTTTATACATAACGTCATATTTCGATTTATATTCCATGGTATGAAAGTCTTATATTACGATCCGTTAAATAGCAGCTTCGTAAATGACGTCACCCTTAGGTGTGCGCAATGAACTACTGCGCATCCACCTGTAACTCAGGGGTACCATTCGCAGCTGAAAGGTTAGGATAGGTTAGGTTAGGTTTGCGCATACATCTGTACCTTGCAGGGGGTCGAAGCTCGGTAATTTACGCTAATGTTAGGTTATAAATGTACATTATGACAGGTGTGCGCAAATGACTACTGCGCATCGTTGTGCTCAGTTTAGCACTCTTTGGCATTCGGCGATATCTTACGATTGAATGTCTCTGATAGCGTATGAGATCATTATACATTTATTGGGAATATTTCATTTCCGAATTTTCTCACATGATAAACTCTTGCATTTATTTTTCTGTTAAATTCTCTACGTAATCTATGAAACCAGGAATATATTGCAACATTTATAATGGGTGTAAATTAATTTTTTCCGAAATATTGACTTTTAAGAACGCTCTCAAGTGCATGATATCACAATCATCTTCATTGACTCTTACAATTTCCAGCAGGTCCTGAAATATTCTCTTTTTGAATGTTCCCATAATGAACTTTATTATGTTTTTTGACATATGTGAAGGATATACATATACTTTATATGAAAGAAATCCACCGCACAATACTACTACTCAAGTATTAGACAGGGAAATCACTGATTACGATCTGAATGTAAGAAAATATCATTCAGCATTCCTCTTAAGCATTAAAAAAACGTACACATCACTATATATATTCTAGACTAATCTATATAATACAATTAGAAGGATGTCAGCTGTAACAACTCATGCTTTCCTGTAAACAATGTGATTCTGTAAGCAGTTTAATAGATGGAAAAAGAAATTATTCCCTGATGCTGTATACTATCTGCTAGCACATGTAAGCCAGGAAGATTATATGGCAAGAATGCAATCCGTTGTCTATCACACCGAAATACATATCTACCTTACAAATCACTTGCCATCGTTCTTCATGCTATATCACATACTCTACACACAACTGTGCACATTTTACACTATCATTGGACAGGATTGCCAACATAACACCAATGACAACAGGTGTTTCACTTAGCATACCACCTTGTTATAACCAGGAATTCTTCCTGCAAACAAGATATGTACATAAAAGGGGAAACTTTTGAATCCATTGAGGGGGAATGGAAATCTTAACATTCTTGAAAACACTACAAAACCTCACTACACATCACTGTATAATCACTGACAAAAATATAATGTCACACTATAGAATTTAAACTTCTCTTTATGCTCGACATTATTGTGACCAAAACAACATACATACATTATATCCACCACTCTCTGTCACACAGATATAAGGTATAAATTTGAAAAATAACAACTTCAAAGGGAACTAGAAATTTTACTTTTCACCCTCTTCTTACAAGTACTTATACTAATGCAAAGAAAAGTATATCATTCTGACCAATAACCTACTCACACGTGTAATATTCAGAGACTACATACCAAAACTACACCCTGTTTTCTGTCATTCCAAATATGCATTCATAAAATTTAATTCACTCTCTATCCATATAACCACTAAAACACATTTTGTGCAAAATCACTACATACTTCACACAAGATTATTAATAATAATTCAAGAATACCCTCAAAAACACAATGTATATCACTACACACCCACTATTTTTATATGCACTTTCGTTAAATCAATAAATGTACGTTATGGCGTATTCTTCCTTCACGTATACTTCAGTCTGATTGTTCAGAAGGAAAATACTTCGATTTCTTTGTGGAACAGAGGAAACACATGTTTGTAAAATTTCATGCACTCTCCATTACTCGTTCTAGGATAATACAAGCATTAAATCCTATCATTTGCACGATCTCACTGAATCTTTTGAGATATACTTTCAAGCAGATAATTAATCAGAACTTGTACATATATATATAAACATACACACGTAACACCATCTTATTGTTTATAAACAGCTCTTCATACCAGGAAAGAAGCGTACCTGGATTTTGTACACCGGATATTTAGGTCACAGTAACAGGGCAGCCAACCTCTTAAGAGACTGGAGTGTCAAAATCTAGTACAAGAATGGCACAAATTTTCTGAAACCTTCAATCCAAAGTTGGTGCCCGGTGTGCTGTAAATGCAAGAAGGAATGTAGTACTTGTGCGTTTTAATGAAACATTTAGTTGCTAAAAATATCCACTTGTGAAGAGGAGTACATTTTAAACACCTGTGATCTGCTAATTGTAACTACTTCATTCCAAACATTATTGTCCGTCAGGCATGCTGATCCATCAGCAAAATTGCTGTGTTCCTCACAGGAAGTAGTGCGCCTGTCGCTATGAATTGCAGAGCCCTGTTGATTAAGGAAGTTTTCTAACTACCATGGGATTCCCAAAAGACTCTGAACAGAAAGGAATATCATTTAGAGTTAATTCCACATACTCATACTCTGACTCAGTGACCATTTTAACGAGCATTCTTATCAAGTGGGTCATTACTCGCAACATGTTTCCAATTTTGTTTTGCCTAATTCAAATGTCTGGGTTAATTCGTCTGTATGCCCCATGTCCATGCAATATTTCCATTGTAACAGTCAGACTCTGCTATTATTTACATAATTATATCATGCTTTCTTCTCACCTAACTTATTTATAATATTTCACTATATTTTCCGCTACAGGTTCTTATAGCGTTTCTTTTTCTTTCAGAGTGTTCAGTTAAAGGCAACTAGTAATGAAGCAGCACATTTCAGTATGGATTTTAATGCCGAAGAGCTTGGTGAACAGAGTGCAGAGTTGTCAAAGTTACGCAGCAAAGAGAATTTGGATTCATGTGAGATATGTAAGAAATCCTTCTCTCGTAGGAATAATGTCTTGAGGCATGCAAGTGAAAGCAGCAGAGAAACTATGTTTTTTGTGAAACTGTTCACAGTCCAGTGCGTTGCAACGATTCAGAGGTTGTCAGCAGCCTTTTTCATGCAATGTATGCAATAAAATTTTCACAAGATTCTCCACTCTACACACTCATATCCTAGTACACACTGGAGAACGACCTTTTCATGCAAAGTGTGTAAGAATATGTTCGCCCATTACGGCACCTAATGAAGCTTCTCCTAGTACACACTGGGGAATGTCCTTTTTCGTGTGATGTAAGTAAAGTTTCGCTCAGCACACTTACATAAACAGGCATCTCAAGTCACAACATTGCCGTGAGTCTGGCCAGTGGATTCTGCCCTGTCACACGGTCCCTCATTCACACAGCAGCACTGCAATTTCTGAAAAAAAATTCCCTGCATTTTTCTGGACTTGTATATTTACTTTTTGAGTATTACAATATCATATCAATATTTCCCTCTTTACTTTCTCTTCTAGGAATCATATGATTCCTTTCTGTCTTTTGATGTGCCAGTGACTAATCCTTTATATGTGTTCAGCACAGAATAATAGAAGAAGATTGACAAGTGAAGGAGAACGCCTTGTGAGATTGGGAAGGACGTTGCATTCCTTAGCAACTCGAGTTCCCAAAATAATTGTGACACGAGTTGATTGGACATTTCCTTTTCTGGAGAATAAAGCTGTAAGTATGTATATTGTAACGTGTTTCATTACTGAATACGCCGTAGAGATCGTTAATTGGTTTATTGAACAATCTACAAATATCAGCTATAATTAATTATCACAATGTTACGGGTTTCCACACTTTACAAACCCTACAACAAAATCTCTTAACACTATCTTCAAGAGTCTTCACGTATTAATAACGCGGGAGCTATACAAGTCTCCCTGAATTACACACTCCAAATATAACTGGTTATCACAGACGCGTGTGTAGCTCGTAACTTGCGAACTGAGAACCCGATAACACACTGACTCTCGCTTGCTGCTCAGCCGGCTTTTATTCTGTTCGCTGTTGCTAGTTGTGACGTGGCGTATAGCCTAGCAATGCTGTTACCCCTTGGTGACGTCACCGCTGTTGACTCGCTTTGCATAGCTTCAAGGTTGCGGGACTCGGCTAACTTCGGCCCCGCTCGTGACGTCACCGCGGGAAGAGTGGTGGGGTGATGACTCGCCTATTACGCGAGCGCTACGTTACCGCTACGTGCTGCTGGGGAGGTAGGGGTCAACATGTCACAATATATATATATATATATACTCAACACTCACAATATGTTTGCATTTTTGTGTGGCCTGGTTCAGGTGTCCAGGTTATTCCAGCTGTGTAGTGTCCTATGCGACAATCCTAGTGGCCTCCAATTCTATGCCAAGAAATGTGTTCGTTTGCCCAAACACTGCCTTCATGAGTTCGATTCGTGCTGCTGGTGTGTGTGTGTGTGCGTGCGTGTGTGCGTGCGTGTATTTATTCTGTGTTTATACTGTCTTGTGTGCAGGTAGCGGCCTTGTGATAGGCTGATTCCCTTTCAAGGAGTACTTCTGACTGTATATGTGATTAAGAAACTGAAAACGCGGCCTAGGCCCAAAAATAAAGAACTCTGGGATCTGTAACACCATGTCTGCGTTACGTCAGAGGGTGTTCCCCCACCCCTTTTCTTACTATCTACCCCCCTTCAATGTTCCACTTCCTGGTTCCTGTCGGCTGAGGTCCAACGCGAGTGATCCATTCTGTTGTGGGAGCTTGAACTGTTCAGTCAATTCACAGTTCTCCTGGTCTGTACGATTGTGATTGGTTGATTGTTGGAGGCCTGTTACCTCCAGGGACTTAGGTTGTATTTGTATTTATTATTTAATATATATATATTATCATTTGATATATTTGTCATAGTGTCTTTGAGTTGGTACTTCCTACCCAAAAACCAAATTTCGGTGTTCAAGACCTTTTCACGTTTCAAAGTGGTAGCAGAGCGTGGTTTTGTTTTTGGTAGCTTTTGGTCGTTGCCCTAGTTTTCCGTTTTCTTGCAGTTGTTTTCATTATGACTACAGAGCCAGTAGTGCCTGAGTACTTGCATAGGGACGAACTAGAGTATGAGCTCACCGTTCGAGGGGTTCCTATCAAAGGGTTGAATGTGGCTGCACTGAGAGTGTTGTTCAGGACCTCGCACGATGTTGAAGTGAACGCCAAGCAGTTTATCACTACGAAAGGTTTGAAGGATACACCAACTATTCTTTCTTTTGTCAGGATAAATTTTTGCAAATCAAAGAGTTGGTGGAAAACACGGACAGTTCCCGTGTTTCCATTGATTTTCCTAGTTATTTACATAGACTTGTCCATCTTGGTACTCGGCTTCGCCATTTGTTCCAGTTTAGAAGAATACCACCCGAGTTGGAGTCTTCCGCCCTGACATTGCATGAGCAAGTGCAGTCACTTTCGGCAGAAATCAACAGCAATTTTCAGAGTGAGGAGCATACGTCATCAGTATTGCCGCTCACTGCAAGTACGATCAATTTGCACAACGCTGAAGGTAGGGCCAAATCAGCTGTTGTACTTTCTGCCACTCCACACATGGAACATTTAACTCCGTCCCCTCTTCTTGTCTTGGATCCGGCCCGTCAATGAAATGATTGCTCAATCTTGGGTAATCTACCCACCACAGGGGTGTCCACTTACCCTTGTAATATTTCTGCCTTTCCCTTTGTCTTCGCAAAATTGCTGAATCCAGTAGAGCAAATGTTTCAGGGTCTTCCTGTCACGGATGGATTGGACTTGTCTCAGTTGATTAACTTTTTGCGAGTTTTAGTGTGGATTAGGCACATCCTTACTGTTTTCCAAGTGCCCCCTGTTCACAACTTGCAAGTCTTTTATGGTTTTACCAAAGGGGCATTGGGCTCAAAAACGTTTGATAGGGCGTGGGGATACTCTCCAAGCTTATCATGAGAGTATACTTGAGTTCTTTATTCCAACACGTGCCATGTTGCCACTGATAAGTTCTGATTATTTGAGAGCCCAAAGGGCCAATGAGCCCCTATCTGCTTATATTACTGACATTAAGGAAATTGCTGCTGTTCTACGTCAGGATGCGGACAAGGCAGTGGTGGTCAGAAATATCCTCGGTGGGCTCCACCCTCTGGAAAGAAGTCGGTTAGGTTTTTGGGGTAAACCTGCCACCTATGCCAAACTAGACAACATGTGCATATATGCACACAACATTTCAATGAGCGACAAGAGTCAAAGCTCACGATCACCCAATCCACCCACTCCCATGACTCTTCCCGAGCCTTCTGTGTCTGGTAACCCTACTTCGCAACCTTCCCAAAAGGTTTGTTATCGCTGTAACAAAGTTGGGCACATCCGTCGAGAGTGCCGTGTTAAGTTATCGGCATCACCTAGGCAGCCGCCTTTATCCCAAGGTCGACGTAATTGACTAGAAGTTAACGTGCAGTCCTCTAGTTCCCACGTGCCTGTTGCCATTTCCAGGGGTGATACTCATACGGTTTCTACCTTGCAGAGTCAGAGTATACAGGGTATTTCTGAGTATCATTTGCCCTGTGTTCAAGTGGAATTGGGTTTCAGGCCAGTGCATGCACTCTTAGATTCAGGGGCTGTGCGTTCATTAATATCGGTTACCATTTATGAGAACCTTAAGAGGAAATTCCCCACTATACACACATATCCCGTCACTGTGAGATGTGTCACTGTGTCGGCTCACACCTTTCTGGTGCACATTGGGGTTAAATGCAAGGTTAGGATTGATAGGTATATGTGGAAGTTTCCTTTCTATGTGGTCCCGGATTTGATCTAACCAGTTATTTTGGGGGCCGATTTCTTGGGCAAGGTTGGCTTGATGATTGATATACAGGAAAGGTTTGCCTTCTGTAAATTTGACCCCACTAATAGAATGACCGTACAGCGTCAATTTTCGACTCTGGAGGTTTCGCGGGTGTGCACTGCTTCCCAGTCACCCTGAATTTCTCTATTTGAGTGACGTAAGCGCTACTCAGTTGAAGCAGCTCATTGAAGATTTTCCGGACGTCCTAACCCCTAAGTTGGGACTCACTAATCTATTGAAGTATGACATTGAGCTACTGGACAAATCTCTGGTTAAGGTCCCGCCCTACAGGTTGCTGCCACCTAAAATGGATATCTTGCGCCGTCACATATGTCAAATGCTTGATGAGGGTATCATTACACCCTCCACGTCTGCATACTCAAGTCCCATCTTCCTCATCCCCAAAGGCCAAGATGGTTTTCGTCCAGTTGTGGACTACCGGGCGCTTAATAAAAAAATCAAAATCGAGTCAGTGCCTTTGCCGGATATACACTAATGTTTACACTGGTTCAAAGGAGCCAAAGTTTTCACTTCCCTCGACCTAAATTCAGCATATCATCAGATTGGTCTGACTGAACGATCCAAGGCATTAACTGCCTTTGCCACTGACTGGAACTTATACGGATATACTCGGGTGCCTTTTGGGCTGGCCACCGGAGCGCAGGTCGTAACATGGCTCCTGGATAAGGTTTTCTCGGACATAAAGTTTAAGTTCATCTTCCACTATTTCAACGACTTAGTGGTCTACAGTGATTCCTTTGAGGAACACATTATCCATTTTCATGAGGTTTTCAGTCAGTTGTGTCAGGCGGGGTTAACTGTTAACCCAAATAAGGTTAAATTTGCTACTTCCCACTTGTCGTTTCTGGGACATATAGTCTCACCTGAGGGAATCACCGTGGACCTGAGTAGAACCGAAGCCATTAAGAATTTCCCTCCTCCCCGGGATGTAAAGGGGATTGCAAGATTCATCGGTATGGTAAATTTCTTCCATAAATTTATCCCCCATTTTGCCGAACGCGTGGCTCCCCATAACGTGCTTCGAAAGAAGGGTGAGAAGTTTGCATGGGGAACGGAGCAGCAGTCTGCGTTTGAGGATCTTAAACTAGCTATCATCAACCCTCCAATCCTCCGAACCATGGATTTTTCATGGAAATTTTCCCTTCAGACAGATGCCCGCTCTATTGCTGTGGCTGCAGTTCTGTTACAAGAGTTTGATGGGGAGCTACAACCTATTGCCTACGCATCTCGTACATTGTCCCATCAAGAGCGCAAATTCTCCACATACGAGCTGGCGTGTCTAGCGGTCCTGTTTGGTCTGGAGAAATTCAGACCATACTTGGAACATATTGAATTCGATCTGCAGATCGATAATCAGGCTCTATCGTGGTGTTTATCACATCCCCATCAACTGGGAAGGATTGGTCATTGGGTGGTAAGATTATTTTGCTTCAAATTTAATGTCCAACACATCAAGGGAAGCCAGAATTTCATTGCGGATGCTTTATTGCAAATGTATGATACTCCTGTTGATATCCCCGTATGTCCAATGGTTTTAGATTTCCCTATGCTGTTTGAAGATATTGCTATGCACCAGGACACTGATCCAGTGCTCAGCCCCATCATTCGCCAATTAATAGCTGGGGAAGAAGTACGAGGATATTCGCTGATGGAGGGCGTACTTTATTCTAAGGCCCGTTTCAACGATAAGCCGAAGGTGGTAATTCCCGAAATTTTGGTACCCGCGCTGTTTACGTATTTGCATGACACTCCTTGCAGATGTCATTTAAGAGTATGTAAGACATTATGGAAGATTCGCCAGTCGTTGATATGGAAGGGGATGGATGCCGATATCGCTGGGAGAGTTCGAGCGTGTCAGCTGTGTGGGCTCAGTAAGCCCACCCAACACGCCCAGTACGGTATGTTGACATCGGAAGTGGCAAGTCGGCCGATGGAGAAATTGTTCATCGATTTTGTGGGTAATTTTCCCCAATCTAGATCAGGTAATACTCATGCCTTGGTCTGCGTAGACGCTTTTACTAAGTTTGTGTGGATTTTCCCAGTTTGGGCAGTGTCTACCGCAACAACTACTAGGGCATTGGGTAGTATTTTCTCCACTTTCGGCAGCCCCGAGACCATTGTTTCTGACAATGCCACTCAATTTGCATCTCGTATCTTCCGCAATTTCTGTTATACCCGGGGAATTAAGCATGTTACCACCACTCCCCACTATCCTCAGCCTTCCCATGCTGAGAGGTTTAATAGGATTTTGCGTGCCGCACTAATTGCCTACCACCACCATGACCATTCAAAGTGGGATGAAAACCTTTCATGGCTCAAGTTTGCCTTTAATTCTGCTCGCCACGAATCCCACAAGGCGACCCCCTTCAGTCTCATTTTTTCTTTTACACCGAACTCGCCACTGTCTAACCTGTGGTCCATCAAGGATTTACTTCCTGACAATCCGGATGGGCTTTCCATTCAGGAGCGATGGGAGGCCGCGAGGAGAAATCTCCGGTGTGCTCATGCGGCAGTCCAGAGGAATTACGATCGCCGTCGCCAACCACCCCCGTTATCAATTGGAAGCAGGGTCTGGCTCCGGAATTATCCCCAAAGTAGAGCAACGGATAAGGTTGCCGCCAAGTTATGCCCCAGGTATAAGGGATCTTTCACCCTGGTCAAGTACACTTCGCCAGTTTCGGTGCAGTTGGCTGACAGTGACAGCCACAACAGAATCCGGGCTCACGTCTCGCAGTTAAAGGCAGCGTGAGAACTGTATGGTTAAGTTTGTAGAAGGAAGCTTGTGATGTGTCAAGATCGTTTTGTGTCCTTCTACAAACTTAAGTCTGGTATTGTCTATTCTGGTAAGCACAGGCACTAATGTGTGGTTTAAGATAAGAAGGAATGTACTCTGATGTATACATTTACTCCGAGGTTTTAATTATGTATATTTTGAGCCATGGACACATACTTTGATGTATTCCTATATACACCCATTTACTCAGAAGTATTAAAGGTGTGTTATTGTACAGTGAATGCCACAGAGAAATTGGTATATGCATATACAATATATTTAGGCATTGCTGTACACTCTATCCATGGATCTTCGGCTAGTCATGTGTCTTGTCTAACAAGTATGTTTGTGCTAGTTATTGTAAATATATATGTTAAACTGTTGATCAGCATAAGTATGTATGAGAGTGAGAGTGTGTGTGTGGGGATCCCCAGACAATTGTATAGATATTAGACCATTCAATAGATATAAGACAATTGTATAGATATTAGACCATTCAATAGATTTAAGGCAATTGTATATTCATATATTGACCTTGTTATTTTTGTTTCTCTTTTGACTATTGTAAATATTTATGTTAATTCTCATTTTCATTTATGTTTGTTAACAGATGAATGCTTGCAATGGACCATCCCTTCTTTCATTTACATGTATATCCTACTTACTTTCCTCCAGTCTTAGGCTAAAAGATATAAAGGACTATATTTCTCCCGCGAAGAGAATGCACTGCTGTCTCTGTAGCAAACGGACATCCAGAGTCGGCAGTGAGCGTCATCTAAAGAGGTGGGGCTGAACTAAACTGGTGAACGACTCGATTGCTGCAGGCTATGTTGTGACAGAGTGGGTGCCGCTTATGTCAAAGTTGTGGTCACAGACACCTATTAGCACTTTTGGTACACAGTGCGGAATGTGGCATCGTGTGTATCTTCACTACTTCAGCGTTGTGAGCACGCGCAATGGGGGACTTATGTAGGTGTGTTACGCTCACCTGATATTATTCACCATCGGTAAGCAACCCACCGCTCCTGCAATCAGTAATCAGCAGCAGCCCCCTACAACCTAGTGTAACCCCTCCCCCATGGGTGAATTTTGGAGGGAGAGAATGTAACGCCGTGTCTGCGTTACGTCAGAGGGCATCCCCCCACCCCCTTTCTTACTATCTACCCCCCTTCAATGTTCCACTTCCTGGTTCCCGTCGGCTGAGGTCCAACGCGAGTGATCCATTCTGTTGTGGGAGCTTGAACTGTTCAGTCGATTCACTCTTGTCCTGATCTGTACGATTGTGATTGGTTGATTGTCGGAGGCCTGTTACCTCCAGGGACTTAGGTTGTATTTGTATTTATTATTTAATATATATATATATTGTAACCATATGCATCCTTCGCGGATATGTCTTATTTGTTTGTACGTAACGATTAAGTTTAGCCGTGGAAATAAGATGCTCCGGAGGGATCAAGGTCCTCTGAACGGGCCTTTTGTTACGAGGGACAGAAGGGAGGTCATTGAGTCCATTGCATTCGGGGGGGGGGGGGGGTATACCTTCTGTCGTCCGTGCCTGTGGAGGTAAAGGACCTGTGGATAGAAGCTTCGAGAAGGCGTGGAGACCGGAAGGGGTCCATGCGCTTGATCATGTAGCCCCCCAGTAGAAAATTCAAGATCGCTGTAAGAAGGTGGTTTCTAAAAGCAGAGGCGGTGGTAATTGTGTAGTGGGTGAGTAGAAGTCAGTCTGTGAGGGAGTTCAAGTGAGTTAATGAGTAGTAGTGAGGCAGTGAGGGAGTTCAAGTGAGTAAGGAGTAAAGTCAGTGGAAAGCAGTCGAGTAGTCAGTCAGTAAAGAGTCAATCGGGAGGTCAGTGAGTCGAGTGAGTAAAAGATCATTTAAGAGGACAGAGAATAAGTGTGAACTCCAGTAGCATTATCAGAGAGATTGTGAACTGTTAATAAATGCTGATTTATGTAAGTGGATTTCAAAGAAATATTACGCAATCTAATGACGACGAGAAGTTTCTACATAAGATAAATAAAGTTAATTAATCAGAAACTTACGAAACCGAGTGAGATATTTCATTTCCTAAGAACCTGTGACTAATTAATAACTGATCCAGCCTGCATCCGAAACGACGTAAGCGAGCCAACACCCGTGTACCCCTGAGATACAAGACTCATGACCCTGAACTTAGCCGAGGCAATACACCGCGAGGAAGGTAGCATGTGGGGTGGGTGTAATATATATTATCATTTGATATATTTGTTATAGTGTCTTTGAGTTGGTACTTCCTACCCAAAAACCAAATTTCAGTCTTCAAGACCTTTTCACATTTCAGATCCATAGATATGCAAGTGGGCATCCTATGTCTGATGCAATATTTCCATTGCAACAGTCAGGCCCATGTTAGTATTCTCACTTCCTTGTGTTGTATCAGTACACGTTAAGGCTATAATTGTAATATTGCAAATTAGCTGATGGTGTTTCTTTTCCTTTCAGAATGTTGGATTAAATTCAACTAGTATGGCAGGAACACATTGCATTGAGGAACTTCTTGGTGAACACCGTGCTGAACTCTCAGAGTTAAACAGCGAAGAAAACATTAATTCATGCAGGATTTGTAAGAAATCATTCTCTTGTAGCAATAATCTATCGGGACACACATATGTAAGTAACAGAGAAAAAATGTCTCTTTGTGAAAAGTGTGTGAAATCGTTCAGTGATAAGAGGAGTCCATTGCAACGATCTAGATGTCATGAAGGGGCTTTTTCATGCAATGTATGCAATAAGAGCTTCACTAGTCGCTGTGGTCGAGACGCTCATATCAGAGCGCACATTGGAGAACGACCTTTTCATTGCGAAGTGTGTAAGAAAAGGTTCGCTTGCCGCTCTACCCTAAACATGCATCTCAAATTACACACTGGAGAAAAACCTTTTGTGTGTGAAGTGTGTAAGAGAAGTTTCGCTCGGCGTGATTACCTACACAAGCATCTCACGGTACACACTGGAGAACGACGATTTTCATGCGAAGTGTGTAAGAAAAGGTTCAATCTTCGCTCTACACTGCTCAGTCATCTGAGAATACACAGTGGAGAACGACCCTTTTCATGCGAAGTGTGTAGGAAAAAGTTTACTTGCCTCGCTGGCCTAACCAATCACATCAGAGTACACACTGTAGAACGACCTTTTATATGCAAAGTGTGTAAGAAAAGGTTCACTCTCCGCCATTACCTACACTCACATCTCAAAGTACACAGTGGAGAACGATGTTTTTCATGCGAAGTGTGTAATAAACTATTCCGTTATCGCCAGAACCTAACTACTCATCTGAGAATACACAGTGGAGAACGGCCTTTTTCATGCGAAGTGTGTATGAAACTATTCCGTTATCACCAGAACCTAACTACTCATCTGAGAATACACAGTGGAGAACGGCCTTTTTCATGCGAAGTGTGTAAGAAAAGGTTCACTCAGCGCACTCACTTACAAAAACATCTCACAGTACACACTGAAGAGCGACGTTTGTAATGCGAAGTGTGTAAGGAAAGGTTCACTCAGCGCTCTCGCCTACACCCGCATCTGAGACTACACAGTGCAGAACGATCTTTTTTAAAACAGAAATATAACCCGGTGTCACAGAAGACATATGAAAATGTCATATTCTCATAATGTGTCCAAGAAAGCATTCAATTATTCGGCAGTCAGAGTCAATAGATGTAGCCTGAAGTTTAAAGTTTTATAATCATATACAGGAGGTCCAAAAAAAATGTACTCACTCCTTGATAGTCAATATCTTTGGAACAAAATGACATGTAGTTACAATTCTTGTGCAGTAGTGTAGTGTAATGTTTTCTCAACAGATGGCGAAGGTCACATGAGTCAGGTGAGTGTTGAGCCGCGTGCGCACTGCGAGCAGAAGACAGCAGCTACAGTGGCTGAAAACTTGTTCTTTGAACAACACAAGGCTGTATTGAAGTAGTACTGGACGAGGCACAATTCAGAATGAACGGTACTGTTAACCACCACCATGTGTATATTGGGCTCCTGTAAATTCACACGTTCACTTGGCAAGGAAGTGAATCTGCCAGGTGTTAATGTGTGGTGTGGTCTGTCATCTGCGGTTTGATTGGTCCTTCTTTGAAAGTACCGTAACTGGTCATGTGTATCTTGATATGCTTAAGACATCGATTTTCCCAGCAATTCGACAGCTGTTTGGAGATGAGAGAGTTTACCTACAAGAAGATGGTGCTCCACCTCACTAACATCAAGATGTCAGGGCATACTTGGATGGCACTCTACCTGAACGATGGACAGGTCAAAGTGGTGCTATTGAGTACCCACCACGGTCTCCAGACCTAACACCTCATGACTTCTAGCTATGGGGAACCTTGAAGGGTGAAGTTTATCGATAAAAGCCAGCTACACTTAACGCGCTACAAGAAACCATCAAAGTGTCGTGTGCAGCCATCACACCGGACACACTGACAGCCGTAGTTCGCTCAGCAGTTTGGCAACATCGACGCTGTTTAGCCACTGATGGTGGTCATTTCGAACGCATACAATGACTCTCTCTCTCTCTCTCTCTGTGCAAGAATTGTAACTATATGTCATTCTGTTCGAAAGATATTGACTATCAAAGAGTGAGTACATTTTTTGGAGCCCTCTGTATATGTATTAACTTATGTCTTGTTTTCAAATATTTTATTCTACAGCGACGAAACTTCTAATTACAAACAATGAACGTTGGTCTTTGTGAAAAAGAATTAGACGATTTGCGTTTCTTTTTTATCCTCACGATTTGTTTCACTAAGACTAGATTTAGTAACATGCTCTCGTCAACTGCTATTTTTTTAAGTTAATTAATCTTTTGAAATTTTAATTCGTTCTCTTACACAAATATTCACATACCAAAATTTTATGTTCACTGTCATGAATTTGTTGTCAGGATTTAATTTAAAATTTTTAAAATCTTCGGTCCACATCATTGAAGTTTGTCTGTTATTTTAACGTCCACGTGTTTATAATACATCTTATTTATTTGTACATACTTCTTATACAAACGAATGCCACAGATGTTTTGGTCAGTTTGGTTTGGTTTCCAGACAGAACTTAATGGCATCTCCTCAGCATAGCAAAGATTTAATATGATATTGTGTGTGTATGTTATGGTCTGGAAGGGTGTAGAGAAATTTGTCTCTACATCATAGTATCCAGATCAAACCTAGGGCCTGTCCACCCTCCTCTCCAGTGGGTACTGATGGTTCTTTCCACATGTTTCAAGTTTCATATCACGAATCCGAGTGTTTTCCTCCATACAGTCCCCAGGTCAAGAAATCGTTGGGGAATATAGCCCCACGTCCTCAAGCAAGCCTAATAATACGTTTTATAGTTAAGACCAGGGACAGCTCTAGTTCCCCTCACCGTAGGATTTGATTGGGGGTGATACGCTGTTGTCTTAATTCTCTTAATTTTCAAAAGTTTGCACATGTTAGCAAATAGTTCACTGAGATAATTAGAACCTTTATCTGTCAAAAGTACCTGTGGAATCCCGAATTTTAACACTACTTCCTCTACGAAAGCCTTAGCTACGGTTCCTGCATCTTGTTGCTGGATGGGTACGGCTAACGTGAATTTAGACAGCTCGTCCTGAAATGTTAACAAATATTTGTTTCCCTCTGCTGTAAGGGTCAGGGGTCCAACTATGTCCAATGAACATTTTTCCCAAACTACATCCGGCGTAGTTGTGATTTGCAGGGGCATTTTAGTTTTGTTTTGTGTAATTTTGTTTTTCTGACAAATTTCACAACATCTAACATAATCTTCGATTTCCTGTTTCATACCTGGCCAGGTTACGAAAAGCTTTATTCTTTCATACGTCCTATTCATTCCTAAATGACCGCCAGTTGGGTTTTCATGCATTTCCCTGAGAATCCTCGCCTTGTCTTCTTGGCTGACTATAGGTTTATTGTCTTCGTTTTCCCTAGCGGGTGTGGTAACATGGATTCTGCTAAGTGCGTCGGCATTTTTGTTTTCCGAACCTTTCTTATAAATTACTTCATAGCTATATTCTTCTAGCCTTAACCTCCATCTTAAGAGTCTCGAACTCGGGTCCTTTACACTGAATATCCACGTGAGTGGACGGTGATCGGTGACTATGGTAAATTTCCTCCCGTACAGGTATTGTCGAAAGTGTTTGCATCCCCAAACAATAGCTAATAATTCCTTTTCTACTGTGGGATAATTTTTCTCTGCACAATTCAAAGTTCTGCTAGCGTAAGCTATGGGAAGATCCTTGCCTATGGATCCTTGACTTAGTACTGCTCCAATGGCTTCATTACTAGCGTCTGTGGTTAACACGAACGGCCGCGTGAAATCAGGGTATTGAAGCAACGGTTCTGTTATCAACAATTCCTTCAAAGTATTGAAAGCTTTATCCGTTTTGTCATCCCAAACATAGGGCGTATTCTTTTTCAATAATTCGGTCAGTGGTTTAGCTATTCTGCTAAAATTTGGCAAAAACCGTCTATAGTAGCCTGCCAAACCTAAGAAGCTTTTTAACGTCCGTGTGCATGTGGGAACTGGGAAATTCCTGACAGCTTCTACCTTTCTCTCATCAGGTCTAACACCGTCTTTAGTTATGACATGTCCTAAAAATGCTACTTCCTTTCGCAAAAACTCGCACTTATCTGGCTGCAGTTTTAAATTATGTTTTCTCATCCTGCCCAAAACTTCTCTTAATTTCTCATTGTGAACCTGCAACGTTTCTCCGAAAACGACAATGTCATCCAAATAAACCAAACATTTTATTCCCTGTATCCCGGCGAGTACAGTCGACATCAACCTAGAAAACGTGGATGGAGCTCCCTTTAAACCAAAAGGCATTCTTTTATACTCATAATGACCTTGTGACGTACTAAACGCCGTCTTTTGTTGGTCTTCCGCCCTGACTAAAATCTGGTGAAATCCACTCGCGCAGTCTATAGTCGAAAAGTATCTTGAATTTCCAAGTGCGTCTAATACTTCTGAAATCACTGGAATGGGAAAACTGTCGCCTATCGTGACGTCATTAAGTTTCCTGAAATCGACCACGATTCTCCATTTCCTTACGCCTGATGCGTCTACCTTTTTAGGCACAACCAGGATTGGTGAATTCCAGGGGCTGGAGCTTGGTGCTATGATATCATCTCGTAACATCTGTTCCATCTGCCTGTTAACTTCCTCTTTATGAATTTCCGGAATGCGGTAAGACTTAGTATTTATCCCTCTGGTTGGATCTATTGTAGGGGTGGGTATGGCATGCTCAGTTACCGTGGTGAAGGTTAGTTTGTCACCTGGTAAGTGGAACACGTCATTATACTCTTCACAGATTCTAACTAGTGACACTCTTTCCTCGCTATTTAGGTGGTCCGTTCTCAATTCCTTACGCAATTTTGACAACCTGGTCTCGTTTTCTACTAGCGTGGTAGCAAATATCATGGCCTCTGATTGAATGGGTTCATCCATTTCCTCTAACTCAACAAGGGGCGCGTCAATTGTGACGTCTTCTTCCAATGTGTTTACTATACTCGTTATACAAGTGCCTTCAATTTCCCTAGTTAAAGATTCTGCCATGTATATCCCTGGCATAATTTCCCTTCTCGATATAAAACCTTGTCCTTTATGTGTAGTGGGTAACTTCACAAAGTTTTCTGACCTGGCCTTCAATGTAACCTTGAAAATTTTGCTCTTCGCGCCACTGTCCTTAGGATTGAATTTAAGTACGACATCTTCCATCAGGATTTCACGGTTACAGTAGCTAATGACTGCATTCTTACTTTCCCAAAAATCGCGACCTAAAATTCCGTCGTATTGCAACTGAAAACTGTCTCCTATTACATGGAATTCATGCGTGGTTTCATGTGTATCAGTAAATAACTTCAAATTTACTGTACCCTTAGTTTTCATGACTCCCTTTGAAATTCCTTTAATTTCTATTACATTATCGTGTTTGAAGTCGCACCCGGGCTTCAAACTCGAGTCCCTGACGACAGAAATATCTGCGCCAGTGTCAACCAGAAATTTCAGTTTATCGGTCCTACTCAAATCGACTGTCAATGTCACCGTGTCTAAATTCGACCTCGCGTGCTTCTCACACTCATTAATTTTGAACGGAGGGTTACTATCTGAATTTAACTCTTGGCGATTCTGGCAAGTATCAACTTTAAACTGTGGACAACCATTTACTTTCTGGGTTGGGCAATCTTCGGGTTGCTCGAGATTCCCATTCCCTCGTTTCCCGACCTGATCCATTCCTTACTCGGGGCTCTACATAAATCAGCAGTGTGTCCTCTTAGACCACACTTCCTGCACGCCGGTCCTTGCCGACAAAACCTTGCGACGTGTCCTCCACGGCCGCAATTAAAACAACTTGTGGGTCTGTCTCTACCGACAGCCCTTGCATCGCGCTCCTCACGCGTGCAACTTAAAACTTCCTGAATATCAAAACAATCTGCGGGCCTGTCTCTACCGACAGCCCTTGCATCGCGCTCCTCGCGCGTGCAACTTAAAACTTCCCTTACACTGGCACTGGGGTTTCTGTTTGAGCTCAAACACCTGGCGCTGGTATGGCCTAACTTATGACACTTGTTACATCTGAGGGTGGGCCCACTAGCTGAGAAAGGCGATCTTTCTTTCATGGAGAGGATTGCGCACTCCTCTTCCAGAGAAATTTCTATAGCCTGAGACAGGAGGATGGTTTCTCCTCGACTTCTAACTATGGTCTGAATTCTCTCATTGTGGAGTCCTTGTACGAAACAAGTCTTCCCTAGGTGATTTATTAGACCTATGGCTCCTATAATTTCTTCAGGCTTGCATACCCGTCTTGCAGCTTCCCTCAAATCAGTTTGCAACGCGTCTATCCTACTTCCCCACGAAGCAATGCTCTCAGCATTACCCTGCCTTGCATTAAACATCTTACAAGCATAATAATCTAACGTACGCCTTGTTGCGTAATTCTCTTCCAATATTCCCTTCACTAGCCCCCAACTGTGAGTAAGGTCCCTTACCATTAACTTGGATCGGGCGTCTCCCGTTATCTTTGCCTTAACAAATTTCAATAAAACTTCATGTTTCCTTGGGTCAACTAATTCAAATGCCACGTCAACATTTTCTATGAATTCCTTTAATTTTCTCTTATCGCCATCAAATGGGTGGGTAATCAATTTCATGGCCTCTGCCACACCGCAATAATGCATGCCATCATCGGCTGCAGAACTAATATCACTGTTGTTATCTGCCTCCATGGTCACTTATAATTCGTAATTAATCAATCCTAAATTCGAATCTGTCTAACCGCGGTTTCCTTTTTACTTCACAAACAATTTCACTAATGTCAAATTGCCTAAGCCATGTCTAAACAAACTACTGTGCTGACATCCAAAGAAAATAATTGAGTGCAACTCACCCGATGTTTCTGCTTCTCGGGGCTGCGGTTGCGCAGGGGACGTCCCTTGAAGTTCCTGCGGGATGTGGTGATGGATCTCTGCAGTTGGTGAACTCCGGTGGGCTGTGGTGGGTTTCGAAGTCTGGTCCTCGGTGTCGGACTCCCT
>NW_019724760.1:52592-67310 GCF_002891405.2 Cryptotermes secundus | reverse complement strand
CTTGGCGGCGGTCAGGCATACGACCGTTCAAGTGACTAGACTGCTGTGATAACTAATACTACTAGGATATTTATTTATATATATATATATAAAAGGGCATAATCTGCTGTACCTAGCCTGGACTGACGGAGGCCGTGTATATATTGTACATTTAAATAAGAAATAAGTGTATTATAAATATGTGTAAATACAGACAGTGGACTTAATACTACAGACTGACTGACAAATGACAGACCTGACCTCTCGTCAGAGAGGGCGCTACACATAGACAAGACAGTAACTTTCATTCAAGAGAAATATCTGGTCATGAGCCCCAGCTGGTGCTCGACACCAAGACAGACAGACTGACTGACTGTCAGTTGCAACGTGACTCTGACTCTGACTCTGACACAGCTGCCTGTTTGGCACTTTCTGAAAGGGTTGACGGTTGTCTGCCAGATGCTGTGGGGATGCTCCCACAAGTCAATATCCAAAAACTGAGGATGAGTGGTCAGCAACAGTAAGTAGTCTTACCGACAAATTTCCTGAAATAGTTGATATTCCAATTATATTTTCAGAAATTTCTGGCGTAATTTCATTACTAAAGAATAAGGGTTCCTGCGGATATGATGGTATATCAAACAAATTCATAAGACTGTGTAGTAAACAAATAGCCATACCACTTATGCATATTTTAAATCTATCCCTAACCACTGGAATTTATCCAGATTGGTTAAAATATGCCAATATTATACCATGCTTTAAGAAAGGTAGTATTATGGAAATATCTAACTACCGGCCCATTTCCTTGTTGACAGGGTTTTCCAAAATATTCGAGATACTAATATATAACAGAGTAATACAGCATTTAATAAACAATAATGTTATTGCAGATAATCAGTTTGGTTTCAGAAAGGGTGTGTCGACTCAAAAAGCAATTTTAACGTTTACTGATTATATTTATAAAGCATTGAACAATAAGGAGATCGTTGTGGGAATTTTTTGTGACCTCACTAAGGCATTTGACTGTGTCAATCATGACCTGCTTGTTCAAAAATTTAAACACTATGGAATAAAAGGATCTCTACTAAAAATGCTTGAAACATTGCTATATTTAAGCATCCTGTTGCACTCCATACGATAAATGATATAATGATACAAATTCCGTCCCAAGTGCAAACAATATATTATGTGTCCTTGATCTTGTTCCTCTACACTACATGCTTCGGCCTCAGACGGCCATCATCAGGTGTATAATGCTCACGTTGCTGTCACACTGCACCCAGCCCAAAATTTAACATTTAAAACACTTTCCTTGTTATTATCAACATCTACTTCGTTGATATCTGTCTGGTTTGTAGTAAAGAATAACAGCGGCACGCACACAGGATAACACCTATACAGTGTGGAAACAAGAACTAGCCGCTGCAGCACTTTAAACATAGGGCGAGTAACCCTAACAATTTTAAATTTAAAATTTAGAGAAAAATTTTAAAGGATTTTAAAATTAGAACTAAAGATTTTATAGTGCTACTACAGGTACGTCAAAATTAACGTGTGTAAAATAATCTACAAACCAGACAGATATCAACGAAGTAGATGTTGATGATAACAAGGAAAGTGTTTTAAATGTTAAATTTTGGGCTGGGTGCAGTGTGACAGCAACGTGAGTGTTATACACCTGATGATGGCCATCTGAGGCCGAAACATGTAGTGTAGAGGAACAAGATCAAGGACACATAATATATTGTTTGCACTTGGGACGGAATTTGTATCATTATATCATTTATCGCTTGAAACATACCTATATAACAGGAAGCAAAGAATCATACTACAGACTCAAGACTCAACTACATATGTTTCTAAATGGAAAACTAGAAACATGGAGTTCTGCAGGGCTCTGTACTAGGATCTTTGTTGTTCAATGTATATATTAATGATCTGCCTAGAATTCTAAATGGGTTGGCACATACAGTTCTATATGCAGACGACACCACTTTTATTGTCTCTTCACAGGATATTAGTAGCCTTAATGACAAAATTAATTTAGTAATGAGACATTTATATTGATGATTCCAAGCTAACCAATTAATACTAAATTAAAAGAAAACCAATGTAATGAAATTTATGACCCCTAAGGCCACGGACTATCCATTACATTTAATATATAATGATCAAACACTTAAATGTTCTGTAAATGTTAAGTTTTAGGTGTGTGCCTGGACAATCATTTGGGCTGGGAAAAATACTCTGATGATGTGATAAATAAGTTGAGTGTTGCAACCTTTGTGCATAGAAAACTACAGCCTAAAGTAAGTAGGCAAGTGTTGAAAATGGCTTATTGTGCTTACTGTCAAGCTCAACTTAAATATTGTGTTATTTTCTGGGGCTTTCTTCATCATCAATGAAAAGAGTTTTTGTGGCTCGGAAAAGAGCAATTAGAGCAATGTTAATGATGGGGCCTAGAAGTTCTTGTAGAGAGGTTTTCAGAGAATTAGTGATACTTACATTTCCTTTTTTGTTTACTTATGCCATGGTCATGTTTCTAATTGAAAACGAAAATAAATATCCTACAAATAATAGTGTACATAAAATTGACACTAGGGTACAAAATAGACTACATGTCACGTCACAGCTAGACTATCCATTGTACAAAAGGGAGTGTATTATACATCCAAAAAAAATTTTAATAATTTGCCACATAAATTATATATTTTAAAGGATAATGTTAATTTATTTAAACGAAAACTGACTTTCTTATCTTGAAAGCTTTCTATTCTATTGATGAACATATTGCAAATACATAATTGTATTATATTCCTATTGTATTTAGGTTGTGTCTACTTGGACTTGGTTTGCATATCGCAACTACTTATAATTATTCTGACGAGCCCAATATTCGGCCCAATAAACGGGCAACAGATCTGTGAAGCTATGTATGTATGTATGATGTTTGTCAGAGTTCTGCAATTATTTTATTGCTTTTCATATATTATTAAATGCAATCTTAATCTTGTTAACAAGAGTGTATATCAGATTTTCGAGTTTCGTTGTTCTACTGAAATTAATAACCAATTGAAACCTCAGTATTATTACTTCCTATACATTACATATNGGTGCCTATTACGTGGCCGTTTTCCCGTATTGTCCGATCGAGGCTACATACGGAGCAGCGAAGGCTATTCACAGTCAGTTGTACTGAGTTGTACTGAGAGAGTCAGTGAGTCCTGGAGCTACCGCCGAGTTAGCCAGCAACAAGTCAGTTGTATTCTGGCATTTGGAGTGTACTATTTGTGATACTGCAGATAGCAGTAATCGTCAGATTGTAATTTGGGTGATTGTGAGAGCGGATGTGAAATAAAATTCGCTACCTCAAATACATCGAGAAGTTATTTGTCGCGATATACGCCCGATACGCGACAATATGTTTTAGTTCAAATGTCCATTGCATTTCAGTAAGGGGGTGTTGAACTAATGTAAATGAAATGTCCATACTTTACAGGCACCAGTGACAAACTTTCTCCCAATAAATAATGTTGCAACCTGATCCCTTGTGCTCCAGAGGTTCTCACTCAGTTGTGTGTTATATCACTTAGCTCATGCCTCTCCAGAAGGTTTTGAGTGAAGTCATATGAAACTCAAATAAGATCTAAAAGTTTGTGACAACCGTATATCGCTACAAGTATTATGTTTTTGGACATTATCCATCGTTTTGTCAATTTTTTCAAAAACCGTCCTGTTTCTTTTTCAAAACACATTTTGCGGACTGGATTCTGAAAAAGAAACAGGACGGTTTTTTAAAAAATAGACAAGACGAGGGATAATGTCTAAAAACATAATACTTGTAGTATATGAAACTCAGTTTGAAAACAAAAAACACTTACTGGGACAATGACCTATGCAGTACAAGAGACCAGGGTTACAAATCATTTGCAGCTATTCATGTGAATTAGTGGTCCTTTTGAGACAAAGGCTAGTGGTATGATAGCATACTTTCTTACCGACAGGGCAGATGGTATGATAGCATATACTCTTACCGACCTAACTCTTGGCACTGGCAGCAGCCATTTTGTATCATTAGAGTATCCATCTGACCTTCTGACGCTTCTGACCGCTTCTGACACTTAGGCAGCAGGGGCAGCAGTGATGCTTTCATGACGATGTCGCTGCGGCTGTGTTGCCCGCCAGTAGGATCGAGTAGGATTGAGTTCCCCATATGCTATGGTGGTATGGGTAACTAGAGTTTACAATTTGTTAGTCAAGAGCGTCAAGAGTAGTGCTTGTTAATTTTCATAAGCATTTTATGAAGAAACGCACTTTTCCCGTGGTAAGGAAGTAAGTAATTTTCCACAATTTCTTTTAAAGGTGTATCTATTGGAAATACGTTAACCGTGGTAGGTTACAACCTTCTGGACGTAAAGCGATCTATTTTCGCTGTCGGGTTTTGCTTACAGTTTGATATCTTCATTGGTTCTTAATCGCATGTGTTCATTGATAAGGTAGTGATAATGTTGATTTGCTTATATGTGGGTTTAGTGAATCGGGAGAAGTAGTAATACCGGTAATACGGAGCGAGTTTAGAGTTAGTTATTTACCCCCGCCCACATTATAGGTTAATCACGGTTGACGTAAATTGGCAATGCAGTTTAATTGCATGGGTGTTAAGTTATTATATTTTGGTTTGCTTGTAGAAGTACAGCAGAACTACACTTTGCAAATGGATTCAGTTGTTTCCCTTCCCAGTTTTCCTGTAATTTTATGTTAGCGTAGAGTGGACTTTCATTCATTCATTTCCTTTATTTTCCATATATCCATACAGGCAAAAATCCAAGGATGTGGAAATAGTCCATTTGATTATAGATGTATACATGTAATAGATTACATAAGTCACACAACAAAAATAACACACACCAGTTAACTAACATAGGTAATATAAAAAAAAAACAAAACAAAACAAAACAAGAGCTTATTACAGTTGTAACTAAACATAATTTAAAAAGTGCATTACTATAAAAACTTAAAATTAATATAATTTTCCCATAAATCAAAATACATTGATACAGGACTCGTCATATACATACATACACATCCTCCACTTTCCATAAACATCCATACAGGGAACAAACCCAGGATGTGGAATTAGTCATCAAAGACATACACAAAGTCACACAAGTCACACCGCGAAGATCACCCACATTAATTATCTAGCACATACAACAATACAAGGCAAAAAAAGTAAACAAACATAAGTCACAAGTAGCCACAATACAACTCTTCACATCACCCTTACCAACTATATTAAAATGTGGCGTTAAGCATTCAAATTTATGTTCCTTTGTAATTAAAATACTCATTTAATGTATAAAAAGAGTTAGCATGTAAAAATCTTTTTAGGGAACGTTCAAAGGATTTCTGGTTATTAGATAATTGTTTCAGCTCTTTAGGCAGATGATTGTAGATTTTTATACCAGAATAATATGGACCCTTTTGAACTTTAGTAAGAGAAGTACTCGGGGGAAATAGGTTAACATTTTGTCTGGTACCAATATTATGAACCTCCGTATTTCTTGTGAACAAATGCATGTTATTTGTAGTGTGTTGCATTAAGGAATATATGTATTGCGAACACAAAGGCAGAATTTTCATTTCCTTGAAAGAGTCTCTACATGAATCTCTTTTCTTTAATCCCATCATAATCCTTATAATTTTCTTTTGGATCATAAAAAGTTTCGTCATGTATGAAGAATTGCCCCAGAAGATAATTCCATATGTCATCACAGAATGTATATAAGCAAAATAAATCATTCTTAAGCTACTTAATGATATCATAGGCTTAACTGATCTCATGAGAAAGCAAGACGAACTCAATTTTGTAACCAGGTAATCAATATGATACTTCCAACACAGCCTATTATCAATATTTAGGCCTAAAAATTTAATACACTCTAAGTTAGTTGGTAAATTTTGATCAATATTATTATGCATATTATGATCCTCATAGTTCATTAAAGTGAAATGGAGAGTGTGGGTTTTATGAATATTTAATTTTAGCAGATTGGTTCTGAACCATGTATTAATATTGTAAAATATTCTGGTCATGGCTGATTTGTAGTCAGCGTATTCCGGATTAGTCACAATTATACTTGTATCATCTGCATATAAGAATATGTTTGTTCCATTAATTGAAACCTTAGTTATGTCATTTATATACAAGAGGAAAATAAGTGGGCCAAGAATTGAACCTTGGGGTACGCCAAATTTTACTTCTGCCCAACTAGACGAGCTATTAATAGAACTGTTAGGGACAAGGGTTACTCTTTGATATCTTCCATTCAGGTAAGATTTAATTAAGGCACCAAATTTGCCAGTTATTCCATAAAACTCTAATTTTTTGATAAGTATATCATGATTGATGCAATCAAAGGCTTTGTGTAAGTCGCAAAATATTCCTCCAACAAACTGTCTATTATTCATTGCTTTTAGTATTTCCTCTATTAATTTGAAAGATGCTTTCTCTGTAGATGAATTAGGTCTAAAACCATATTGATTATTGTCCAATATAAGATTATTGTCTATATGTTCATACAATTTGTTATAGATAACCCTTTCAAGAACCTTAGAAAAGGCTGACAATAATGAAATAGGCCTATAGTTGGCTGGTTCATATTTATTACCACTTTTGAAAATTGGCTTAACGACAGCAAATTTCATTCTGTCTGGAAACGTTCCCTGGGCAAGGGATTGGTTACAAATGTAAGTTAGTGGCGAAGTTATATATGGCATACTTGCTTTTAAAATTCTAGTGGAAATTTCATCATAACCATGTGAATACTTGGTTTTCAAAGATTTGATTATCTTTCTAATCTCAGCAGTTGAGACATACTGCCATTTGATAGATTTAAAGGTAGACATGTATTTATTGCCCAGATAGTATAATGGGCTGATGTTGGTTGGAGTTTTGTTATTGTTTAAATCATCTATAATTGTCTGAGCTACTGAGGTAAAATATTCGTTAAGTACGTTTGCAGTGCACTTTTTATTCTGTATCATAATGTTATTGACTTTCAGCGACTGGGGTTCATCCTTCTGAGTTTTAGATCCAGTCTTGTGCTTCCCTCGTGCATTTTCTTGTTAGTGTAGTTTCACTGGGTATAAAATTTGATGGAATATGTACTACTTGTAATTTTATTCCTTCAGAATTTTTCTCTACTACAGAAAACCAGTTGTTTGATGGTATTCAAATACGTCAGAAGTCCTTTAATGTATTGGGACATATAGATCCAATGCTAGGTAACAGGCCAGTAAATCTATATTTATGATAACAGAAGAGGTATTTTCTATGTGATCTGTGCAATTCCCATTGTTGAACAATGGGTCTCGAAACACGTTTTCGCAGCAACAAGTAAGCACACTATAATAGAGAAACTGTTTTAGGTGTTTATTTATATTTGGTCCTTCACAAAGTTATAAAGGAATGGACAGTATTGATTTGTGCTTGCCCTGCCTGGGAGTTTGCAGCACCCAACCATGTACTGAAATTGCAGCACCATCAAAATTAAGTTCTCTGCACCATTGATAATTCTCCAAAGCCACCAATTCACAATCTGCACGTGGCTTTCAAGCTTCCATATATGATTACATAACAGAATTATGCAGGCAACAAGCAGAAGTCATACAAAATCATGAAAATTCAGATGTTCACAACATTGGACAAAGCGAACCCCTACAGAGGAAATATAAGAGACTTAATCTTCTCAGTCGTCAAGCATGTGACCATTATAGTGACTAGACTGGCGTCATAATAGGAGCTACTAAGGATAGGGCATGATGTGCTGTACTGATCATGGACTGACAGAGACCTTGTATATGTTACATATAATGTTAATAACATGTTAAATGTAAATTGTACATACTGACAACTGAAAATATTACTGGAGACTGTGGATCTGGCAAATGAAAGACTTATCCTGTCATCAGAGAGCGCTCCACACCAACAAGCCTGCAGCTGTCATACAGAATAAAGATCTGGTCCTAAGCTACAGATGAGTGCATTATTTCAAGACAGACTTGCCGAATGACCAACAGTGGTAACGTAAGTTTGACTTTGACAATCCTGTGTGGAGTCAAGTTTGAATACCTCCACCATAGCCCTGTGAGTCATAGGAGGTGACGACAGGAGAAGTCTCGAATATGAGACAGTAAAATATGATCACAAGTCCCACAGGACTTGGACCTGAGAATGACGCTTCTGGCGATGGCCAGCAGCAATTGTAAATGACAGACCTGTCCTCTCGTCAAAGAGAGTGCCCCATATCAACAAATCCACAGCTGTCTGACAGTAATAAATATCTGTGTCATAATTGCAGACATACAGGGTGACTGACTGTTAGTCGTAACATCAGACTCAGACTTATAGAAGGGGGACATGTGAGAATACTCAGAAGAGTTCAGAGTTCAGTAGTTGAGTTGAGCGTTCAGCTGTGGAGCCTTAACCAGCAAACAGAAGCTGAAGAATCTCCATCCCTAAGATTCGTTACCAGGAATCTTATAGTGAAAACTTTGCAGAGGAATAGCCATTGTTGAGACCTGTTACCAGACAATAACTAGTGAAAGCAGATTTAGAAGACTTAGTGTGGAGTCAATTGTAGTGTGGAAATCAGCAACACTGTTATAATTATTTGTAGTTACATCTTATGAGTGGTCAGTAAATATATTCACCAATCCAAATCCGATCTCTAGTCGCTAATACATGTGACAATATTTTTTGGGATATTGAAAGAAACGAACTGATTTACATTGTAACAGTGCCTGCTTGGGTGAGTCTCAGGTAAGTGATGAATTANCTATTCACCAATCCAGAGCTGAGCTATAGTCACTAATGCACATGACAGTATTTTTTTTGGATATTGAAAGAAGGGCACCGATTTAATGTAATGTAATGTAACGTAATAGTTTCTGCTTGGTTGAGTCTCAGGTAAGTGGTGAATTCCCAAACCTCCAAAAGTTAATACATTCACTTGGAAAGACTGAAATTGAAAAAGGAATAATGTTAAACTGGAGTGGCACTACATTATCTTGGTTTATCAGTCAGTGTTATTGCTGAAGTAAAGTAAATCTATCCCTGTAACAGGCCGTGAAGGCCCATAGGGTTGTGAGATGTTGAGGGTCCCACATTATCTACGCAGGTGTACGTGCCAGCTACGTTTTACTCTCCATAAAAATTATTTAATTAATTCCTGGTACTCATTTCTGTTAGAGGCCGAGTCGACCCCAGGGCCATAGTGCTGCTGGAAGGATTAGGTCAATCAAAAGAATCCGATGACCGCATCGTGACTTGAACCCCCGACCTCCCAGCTTGCAGCTGTAAACGTTATTTCATAGTGAATTATTTTCTGCTCATAAGTTCAAATTTCTTCTTTCAACAGAAAAATAAAATTTAGTTTAGTAGCCCTGAGCATGCAACAAGTTGTGACATAGCAATACTTCATCTCTTAACCTGTTACAGTATTTCTCAACTTATGGCCCATTTTTATATATGCATTGAATATCAGTGATAAGTGAAAAATTGTTTTTCATTATTGCTAACAGTGACCTATTTTTGTTACCATGTCATCTTCTCATTCCATTGAAGCACAGCTTACCAAGCAATTGACCTTTTCTTGTCTGCATGTATGGTTCTCCCCCATTAATTTGAACATTCTAGTTAAATTGAAGTCTAATGTAGTCTGTGTTGCCAAGTAACTGATTCCATGGAGCTGAGTTCTTCTTGAGAACCCAGCAGTTGCTCACCCACTTCAGAATTGTTCTGGGACTTGAAGGTTCATTATTGTATTGATAAGAGTTTGCCGCTGGACACTTTCCTGATCCACATGAATCCATATTTTATGTTTTATATTTTCCCATCTACATCCAGGTCTTCCTAATGATCTATATCATTCTGGTTTTCCTGTCAAAACCCTACATGCAGTCCTTTCTTATAGCTATTATATGCTCTGCCCATTTTATCCTCCATGACTTTATCACTGTAATAATACTTGGCAAGGAGTACAGGTTATAAAGCTTCCCACTGTGCAGTTTTCTCCTGCCTCCTGTTATTTCATCCCACTTTGGTTGATATATTCTTCTCAGCACGCAGTTCTCAAAGACACTCAGTCTGTGTTTTGCTTGATCACGCTCATACAAAATCACAGGAAAAATTATAGTTTTGTATATTTTAATCATTTATGTTTTTGGACCACGGATGAGAAGACCAGTTCTAACCTGATTTGTAGCAGGCATGACCCAAATGTATCAGATTTACTTTGTTACTCATTCCCAAATATTTGAACTTGCCACATTTTCAAATGAATTTTTAACCATCTTTGTGTTATGATTCTGTCCTGCATTCTGGTTACAAGACTTCAACATATATTTAGTTTTCTTTGTGTTTACTTTTAAACCAGCATCTATACTACCACATGTTAGAGCTATTATGTTTTTATTTATGGTGTTTATGTTGTTTCCCAGTAAATTATGATAATCAGTGTAGACTAGAACAAGGTCTCAAAACTACAACCCGCGGGCCACATCCGGCCCGTGATGCGATTTTGTCCGGCCCTCGAAAGAATTGTGCAGAAATGCGCCAGTTGAACTAATTTTCCAGTGAGTACTGGTAAATGTGATTCCGAGCTTATTGACCTGACATATTGTACTGCAGTTCGATGGCTTAGCTGTGGAAAGGTTCTTTCGCTCTTCTTTCAGCTCAAGAATGAAATTGATATATTTCTTACCGAGAAATACCATCATGAACCACTTTTAGCAGATACTGAGTGGCTTTGGAAATTAGCCTCTTTCGCTGATCTGGTGAACCATATGAACCATTTGCATTTAATGTTGCAGGGTGAAAATAACTTAGTCTGTGATTTATTTGCACTTATCAAGGCATTCAGAGCAAAGTTGATGCTTCTGGAAAGCCAAGTGAAAAATTGTAACTTTGTTCATATGCTATACTGTGCAGGGTTGCATAAAAAGGGTGAAGCAGAATTCCGTTCCTCGTTTGCAAATTTAGTCATTTTGGATTTGAAAGAATAATTTCGGAAGCAATTTGCTGATTTCTATTCCTGTGCTCAGGAAATTAGATCGTTTCAAAATCCGTTTGACTGTGATGCTGCAGATGTCCCAAGTCAAATTCAAATGGAAATTATTGAACTTCAGGAAACCTATTGTATTAAAGACAAATACAAGGAAGAAAATTTGATCGAATTTTATAAATTTCTGAACTCTGAGCAATTTCCAAATTTAAAGAAATTTGCTTGTAAATTTATCTCCATTTTTGGGACGACATATCTGTGTGAACAAACTTTTCCCAGATGAAGTACATCAAGTCGAAATACAGGGCAAATTTATCCAATGAACATTTAAAGTCACTACTTGTGATTAGCGTTTCAAAATTTGAACCCAGTTTTATCAAATTTTAAGAATGCAAAAAGAGTTCCCTCATTCACATTATTTGTTTTATCATAATTTGTGATGAAAATATGAGCATTTGCTGCTACTGTCTGTTATAATTAATATACGATAATTTATTCTTACGTACTTTGTATTTAGTTTATGAAATTTTGTGCTTTCAATAAAACTCATATACCTTAGTCCATTCGCGGAGACCAGACAGCCAACAGCAAGGAGTGGACAGAGCGCGCAGTTACTTCAGTGTACGCACTGCATTCGGACGCACGTTAACCTGCATTCAGATTGAACAGTGTTTTTAAAACTTATATTTCTTGTTTTCTTGTTCCTGTTCCTTGCTGCGAGTAAGTGCACGATGTCCACTACGGAGACTACGAGCGAAAAAGATATGAAGATTTTGAGTCCACCTAAGAAGCGACCAAAAAGGAAATCATTAAGTTCATCAGAAAAACATATGATCCTCAATGTGTATAAAACGGAATTACAATTAAATCCGAACATTTTAATAGCCGACATCATTAAGAAAGCAGCATATTCTACAGGAGTCAGTGACTCTTCCAAATATTGTGTGATTAGGGCATATAAGACCAGTCACATTTTGAAGCCACCCAAAAAGGTGAAGCGTCGTAAACAGTTTTCGGAAAGTGTAGATGAATTTGAGAGGAATGCAATAAGAAGAAAAGTTTATAATTTTTTCTTTTGCCATGAGTTGCCTATGATTGATAAGGTTTTGGCAGCGGTCAACAAAGACACAGGTTTTGGTACTTATCGTAGGACTGCATTTTATAATTTGTTAACAGTTCTACATTTCAAGTATGTTTGACGCGGACGTGACAACATATTAATAGACAGAGATGATATTATCTTATGGAGGCGATGTTACTTGCACACTATAAGATCGCTGAGATGTCAAGGAAGACCCATTTACTACCTAGATGAAATGTGGGTAAAGAGGGCCACACAAGAAGTAATGTATGGGTGGACGGCAGTGTAACATCGACAAAACAAGCGTTTCTATCTGGGTTGACAACTGGAAGCAAAGCCCCTTCAGGTAAAGGAAGATGCCTAAGCATAACGCACATAGGGAGTCAGAAAGGTTTTGTGGATGGCTGCTTGTGGCTTTTCGAATCCAAAAAGACTGGAGACTACCATGAGGACATGTGTGCAGAATTTTCCGAGAACTGGTTTCGAGCAGTTCTCCCTTGACTTGAAGAAAACGTGGTTATTGTAAGTGACAGTGCACCATACCATTCACGCAAAAAGGAAAGAATTCCAGCTACAAATTGGAATATCCTGAAAATAAAAGAATGGCTACAAACTAAACACATTCTGTTTGAAGACGGCATGCTAAAGAAAGAGTTGCTATGTATTGTTGAGCAACATAAGTCAGCATACAAGTCATACGTGATAGATGAAATGGCAAAAAGTACAAACAAAACAGTTCTTCGCATTCCTCCATACCACTGCGAACTAAATGCCATCGAGTTGGTTTGGGCTGAAATTAAGGGTTATGTTGCTGCCCAAAATAAGACATTCAGGATTAGGTAAGTTAAAGAACTTCTGGAAGTAGTCGTGAGAAAAGTATCTCCAGATGATTGGGATAAATGTGTACGTCATGTGATTTAGAAAGTTGAAAATGAAATGTGGAAATTGGATAACATTATAGAGGAGAGTGAAGAACGCCTGGCTATTGCTCTCGATGAAGACAGTGTCAGTTCATCAGAATAAGCATACTGTAAGTAGTTTTTGAGTTCAATCAATTATGTAGAAATTTGTCTTGTCAAGCATATAAATTGCAATATTGGTTGATCAAATAATTCCTTAATTTAACGATTTAATAATGGCAAAGTACTGTCCACAGGTATTAAGACTTTTGTTATTATAGTGAAAGTACATTTCATTTCATAACTTTGGACGCCCCTGGAACGGTACGCGCATCGCGTGATCACTGCATTATTTCATTCTAAGAGTGAAGGAGATACCGCGTGCATTTGTTTACAAGGACTCTTGGTCTCCGCGAATGGACTATAGAGTTATTAATTTCTCATTTTATCCGGACTGTTGAAAGTGCTGAATTACCTAATGTGGCCCGCGGTTCGAAAAGTTTGGAGATCCCTGGACTAGAAAGTCATCTCTCCAGTGTCCAATGAATGCAGACAATTTGACTGGTAGGTGAACTTCAGACTGAAACACGCACTATTGGTCCTCAGTAATTTGTCTGCATATGGACTGAACGTTAGGAGATAGTTAGTGGATATAATTTTACATGAAGATAACGTTGATGTGTCTTAGTAATTACTGCAGTCAATTTTACCACCGTTTTTCTAAGTGTATATAATAACAGACTCCTTCCACAGTTAAGGCAGTCCTTTATTCCAAATAGAAATGATGAGTTCATGGATCCCAGAATGTAATGTTTCACATAGTATAAAAAGATAAAACGGTTCCGTCCAGTGTGACTGGTGAGGATTTTTCTTATTTCAATTCTTCATGCCCTTATATGTTTCGGTCCTGGGAGACCGTCATCAGAGGGACATCAATACAGTTTGGAAACTACTATTGCGATTCGTACAATAGATGTTCTGACCGTTAAAATATACATACAATATTAATAATATACAAATGAATACAAAATCCAAAGTGTTTACAACTACAGCGGCTTTCTTGCTATATTAAATTTTTATTTTTATTTTTGTTTGTTCAGTTAGAATTTAGAAACCAAATAGGTTTGTGTCCTCTTGACAAGGGCCGAACGTGTGCCGCCTGTTGTTCTTGAGAAGAAGGTTCTGCAACTATATTATTTCAGCAACGCTATTATGTTTTTTTAAAGAGTTTTTGTTGTTTCATCCTGCCTTTGATGTCGTCCTGTGGTTGTTCATAGTGTGATGAGTTTTTTTACCATTTTAGGGTTTGTTGTGCTGTGTATTTATACTCTTTGTGTCTGTGACGTTAATGTGGACGTGTACTGATGATGTACAGTATTATGAGGTCAGACATGTTATGTTGGTTATTTCCTTTGTGTGTTTTGTTCTTCTACCAATTTGTTGAGCTTGTTAACCCGTTGCCGTGGTTCGTCGTGTATGATTCGTCAGGGATTTAAATCGTCTGGGGGGGTTCGACGTGTATGTTTCGTTCAGCTGCACACCTATGTTATAACGCCCATAATAATTGATGGTTTTGCTGTAGATTGTTAGATTTTTCGCTGGCCTGTTGTCAGTAGAACAGAGTATAAATAAGACACGACTTTATCTGTGCCAAGTCATCGTTACATATGCCTGTCTTGCAGCAAAGTTC
>NW_019724760.1:13789-52092 GCF_002891405.2 Cryptotermes secundus | reverse complement strand
CTCATATTATAAGGCAAGGTTATAAAACCATCTTTTAAGATCATTTTAGTGAAAGTTTCATCCTTCAAAGCGTACCATTCACTGCTCAAATACTAAACAACCTGCTTCCATTGAAGATATAAAGGGGGTCCATATTATAAGGTAAGGTTATAAAACCACCTTTTAAGATCATTTTAGTGAAAGTTTCATGTTCCTATCTCATAGAATTTAAGAACAATGATGAATAAATAATTTTCGAGCAAAATTTAAATGGCCGGCTGAATATATTACCGCAGGAGCCGCGGCCGCGGAATTTAAATGACCACGTCAAAGGGTTAACGCAACGTATATAGAAGTTTTCTTTTACATTCATGATGCTTCCTTTTTTTTTGGCTTTCTCAACCATATCCATGATTACTGTCATTATTCCATACTAGTGGCGTTTGTTTAGTATATGTTGGGCAAATACCGATTCGACTTTGTTTAGTCTTATGGTTCTTGTGTGTTCCTTGTACCTTGTTAGATTTCTACCATTTTGGCCGATGTATAAGTTATGGCACCTTTGGCATATCATTTTGTATATCCCATATTGTTCATAGGGGTCTGATTCTCATTTTTCATTTATTAGTTTACCTTTAGTGTGAGTTGTTTGAAAGCTGTCTGTATGTTGGTGTTTTTGCATAGTTTTGTGATTTCCTGTATGTAATTTCCCGTACAGGTAAATGTGACCCATTTTTGTTCTTTTTCGGCTTTATTATCCAGATTACTTTTCTTTTGTGTAAGTTTGTTATGTAGTTGTATGATGTCTTCCTTTCTATTGTTATTATTTTGTGCTATAGTAATAATAGTATTTAACTATTTGTCTTTAGCATTTTCCTCAAGGGGTGGTGTGAGAATTTTGTGTATCCAATTTTTGTATGCTGCTAATTTTGTTCATTACGGTTGCATGAGTTGTTATTTATTATTATGTCTGTCGTGGGGTTTCTCTATATTTCTATTTGTTCGTGTTTGTTAAATAGGTTTAAGTCTAAGTAGGCTATTTGGTTGTGTACTTCCTCATTTATTGTGAATTTCAAGTTTTTATGTTGTGCCTTGAAGTGCTCAAGGATGCACTGGGGGGTTATTTTTGTCTGATTATATATTATGAAGATATCATTTACGTATCTAGTATAGTATGTAATTTTTTCATATTCCAGTAGATGTTTTATTCTGTTTTGTTTTAGATCTTGTAGGAAAATTTCTGCCATAGTAATTGATGTAGGAAAATTTCTGCCATAGTACTTGATAAGCGTGAGCCCATGGCTACACACGATCTTGGTTTGTAGAATTTTTCATTATATTGAAAATAGTCTTGATTCAGTATCAGTTTAAGAATGGACTTGATTTCTTTTATGCTTTTATCCATGTGGTTATCCTTGAGTAATTTATTAGTGTTAATGATGTATTCGTGTTTTAACTTTAGACAGTCGTTTAGTTTTGATGTATGTACTTAGCTAGTTTATGTGTGGGTGCATTAGTGTTGTATATAACTGGTCTGACTGGGGCCTCTTGTTTTTGGATTTTAATTTTTGCTTTCATTTTGGGTGCTTGTTGGCTCATTTCAAGTACCTGTTATCTTTTTTTGTGGCTATTATATTTTTACATTGTTTTACAGTATTTTATACTGTTCTTTGAAGTTTTGGGTAGGATCTGTTTTTAGCTCGGTGATTTTTTTTTTGATAAAAATATTGAGTTTATCATTCAGGTCTTGTTTATCAATAATGACCAATGTTTTTCCTTTTTCGGCTTCTGCTATGGCTGGTTTGTGTTGTGTTAGTTTTTGTTGTATTTGTTTGGTCGTGCGTGTTTTTTCTTTGTATTCTTTGTTTATTATGTTTTGTTTTGACCCGATTTGCTGTATTCTTTTGTCACTGAGTGTCTAATGATGTCTTGTTGATTAATGATTTTTACCTGTCTTATCGCGTTTTCTGTTTCGTAGACTTTTATGCTCATTTTTGGTGTAATGCCCATATTATATTTGCTTCCTTTATTTAGTACGTTTTCTTGCTTTTCAGTGACTTGTATGTTGGTCATATTGCACAAACACGGATAAAATGTTTATTAGTTGAGTGTATTTTGCCATGTAGTTGTTTAGTGATATTATCGATTTTATTATTAAGTTTATTTTAGGGTTTTCTTGGTTCCTCATTTAGTCTGGTTTCTATTATAGGCCACTTCGTCTGCCAATATTGTGCATTTCTTAGCTGTAGTTTGTAAAGTTGATTGTTGATATTTTCTTCTTAATATATAAGTATTTTAGTTCATTGTTTATTCTAAGTTTGGTTACTTGTTTTGGGGTTTGCTTAATAGCGTTACTTGTCCCCATTAAGTTTAGGTTGGCATACTTGGGTCTGATGTTTATGTTTTGATATGTTCGATTGAACCATATGTGTGTGCATTAGTTCTTAGTAGTATTGATTTACCAGTTAAAGTGCTAAGGATGGGAGGATTATGTAAGGGTAGTAAAGCGCAATGAAGGGAATATGAGAACATGACATTATGTATTCATTACTGTTACTTTATTACAGTTTTATAGCACAAGTATGTTTCACTTTTCATTTGTGTGTTGTTTTGCTTGAACATGTTTGTGTGTGTTATTTGTCTGTTGTCTTATTGTAGTACAACTGCCACCGGGTGAAAACCCATTTGCATTTAAATAATAATAATAAAATACTGAGTTACCTCGCCCAGTTCATTCGGTTCGTCTATTCTTAAGTTCAAGTTTATATGTTCTGTGTATGTACGAAAGCTGTGCCTATTTGTTTTGTTGTGAGAAGTGTTGGAGTAGTTGATTTACTTATCACATGCACACTCGTAGTTGCAATTACCGGAGAACGATCTGACGACAGCTCGTAGCTGGGTTCAAGTTGCATGTAGTGTGACACTGTGCCTTTTAGTACAAAGAATCCAACAGATCTGGCAACCTATTTGGGTCTCTTGGCCAGTACGTCTCTTCGCCGGTGCTGAGACATTTACAGTTTTGCCTCTTTATGCCATGTAAGAGATTTCTTCCTTTTGGTGTTATCAGTCTCGCGCCCCATTCTTTATGTTTAGCGTTCCAATCTTCACCTGTCAGGAATTTAGATCCCAGTGATTGAAGAGCGCTGTATACTCTCAGGAGTTGTAGCATGACTGGGAGGACAGTAGATCGCAGAAATTGTAAAAGGCCATGGATTAGCACCAACTTGAATACTGGCAGCTTGTATTTTGTCTGACTGGTGGTGTAGTAGTTCATGGTGAGTGACTGCACTTCGAATTATAACAGGTTCACCACCATGTGCAGTGCCGCATAGGTGAGGAACATGGTAGACTTTGTAGTATGATATTTTAAACATTGTTCTAGTAGTGAAGTGTGTCTCTGGTATTAATGCAATATCTATTTTGTATATTTGTAGAAAGTTTTGCAGTTCCAGTTTGTGGTTTGAAAGTCTGTTGGCATTCCAGAGTAAAATTCATAACAAATTTTCCATTATTGGGCTATTTTGTTTATAAGAGTACTTAGCATGTTTAATACCAAACAAACAGAACACACTCTTAGGAACTCTCTCATGAAAACCAGACCGAAAAGAGATCTGCAACTTTCGGCACAGTGCATCTGTAACATTCCCTGTGAATGTGGCTGAAGCTACATTGTCGAAACAGGCAGACCTCTGGCCGTGCGGCTCTGTGAACATAGGCAAAACCTTGAAGAAGGTCTTCTAGAGAAATCGAAATTAGCTCAACACGCCTATGAAGAGGGACATAGGGTATGCTGGGATGAAGCTAGGATTTTGGATATTGAAAGCCACAACATGTAAAGAAAATACAGTGTAGCAGCCCATATGGCATGCTTGGTCAACCCAATTAGCCAACCCAGTTTGGACTTTTCTCCCATCTGGAGCCCCATTGTCAGCAATGAAGTCACAAATTCACAGAGGAGATCTGTATGACGTGATATATGCTTTATTAATTTCTATTAGGTTGTAAATTAGGCGCGATTTACTCCATTGATGATGCTAGTAGTAGACACTATTAGTTTTCACAAGATCTCCCTTCTATTCCATGCTTTAGGATTCATGGATTTGGTTATTAGTTTGGTTTCATGGCATAAATTTCTACCCCCTATCTATCCTGGTTCCACGCATGTGCGTACTTGGAACAGTTTTTTAGTGTATATTTTTCCTGTTAGCTCTCATGGACTTAGCCTGGTCTCAGGTGTTTCTAGCCTTAGTGTTTTGTGATATCAGTAGTCCGGAGTTCCGAGTTCACAGTGACGCAGGTCGTTGATTCATTAGTTGAAGTGTTTATCCACTGCTTGTGTGTGTGTGAGATTGTGGGTCGAGATTATCGGCAATTAGGTGGGTGTTCACATTGGTTGTAGTTGATCAGTGAAGAGTGGAGTCTGCGACATTGGATTACTATATATATTCATTGTTGATAGTGGTTCTTCGAAAACTGAAATGAGTGAACACGAGACAAGAACAGTGGTGCCAAATATGGGTGCCATCCCAGTGCCGGGATAACGGGCACATTGGGCCAAGGAGCGCCAGATACTAAAATCACAGTACCAGCAGCTGGTAGGCGAGTTCTCCAACACAGACACACAACTGAAACAGCTCCTTCAAGTACTCCGCGACATCAAGGACGTGGCAGGATACAGTCCAGCTTCGGTGGTTGACAGTGAACAGTCTTCATCCATCGTCAGCGAGGCAGACGAAAATGGCCAGAAATACTGCCAGGTCCTAAGAGGGAAGACCCTGTTTAGTGCCCTGTATGGCACACACAGTCGCCTTACAGGAGTTTAAGGCCGTGCTGAAGGCGAGCAGTCAAACTGCTCAGTCTGAGGAAACTGTCCTCTTCAACCCAGGAGGACGATTTCAAAGAAGTCCGGCGGCGCAAGCAGCACGGTACCAACGAGGCTGCCCCGACCTCGAAGAAAAAAGTGGCAGCTGCCGAAATCATGCTCCCTAAAGAGGTTGCCACCCGCAACATCTTTCCCCCCTGAAAACATCATTGGAGACTGACAGCACTAGTGCAGAGGGCGCCACACCCGAGGAGGAAGTCCCTGGCAAAGCAGGTAGGCCGCCTCCAATAATATTGACATCATCCACGAATCTTAAACAGTTGCAAAAGAAACTGAAAACTTGGTCAAGGACGACTTAGAGTTCTATAGCACAAGAAACGGAACCATAGTCGTTACGAAAGGCATGGAGGATTTCGAAGCCATCAAGTCAGTCGCATTTCACCATCAATAACCTAGCCTATTATTATTTCTTCCCAAAATCCCAGAAGCCTGTTAAAGCAGTAATCTGACACCTCCCCATCAATACCCCTGCTCAGGACATTTCAGGAGGTCTGAAAAACCTGGGCTTCGATATTATTAGCGTGAAGCAAATGACGACAACCCGTTGTTCCCAACCTGAAGAATGAACAACCAGGAACCTTCCCTTGTTCCTGATAACCTTGCCGCGGATGGTAAAATCGCAGGAACTATTCAATCTGCCAGGCCTTCGCCACATATCAATCAAGGTGGAGACGCATAGAGCTCAGACTGGACTTACGCAATGTCATAACTGTCAACAGTTTGGCCACGTCTGGGCTAACTGTAAAAACCTCCACGCTGTTTGTGTTACGGAGGCGATCACCTGCATAAGGAATGCCCAGAGAAGGAAAACGCTGCTTCCATCCCAACATGCTGCAACTGCCGGTTGGCAGAGGGAGATGAGCCACATCGCCAGGGAAGAACTGAAAAAGAGGAAGGCCAAGAGAACACCGAAAATTGCTATGGAGAGGGTGTTCTCATCGAACCTCATCACCCCAGGTGTGTCCTTCATGGCGGCACTACGAGGCAATGCAGAACAACAGTGACCACAGGCAAATCCCGCTCCAGTACCAAAACAAACTGTTCTGGCCCCTGCACTGCAGAAAGAAACGGGTCAGTCAGTTCAGGCTCCTCATGCAGACAGTCAACCTCTCGACAATATGTTGAGAGTTGTGACTGCAGTACAGCAGATCATGACAGAGATCAATGGTGCAGGGTCTGAAGAGGACAAAATAATGGCCATTACAAAAATTGTATTGATTTAATGGCCACTAGAGTTCATAGGCCACTCAAAACCACAGCATTTAATGTGAACGACATTTGGAGGCAGCGCTATGAGCTCAGTAAACAGCTGCAAGACCTACGCATAGGTGTGGGCCTGTTTTCAGAGACACATCTGAAACCTCATGAAAGATTCTTTCTTCCAAGTTACCACTTTTATAGAACCGACGGCCAGTCGGGCAGAAAAGGCGAACTGCCGCTGCAGTTAGAAAAGGCATCCCCCATAACCATGTAGACCTATCACCCCTTGTTTCAGTAGAAGCGACAGGGGTCAGCATACCAATTGGTAATAGTGAAGTACTGCTTGGAGCTGTTTATGAATCCCCAGGCAGGGGATGCTGACATCACTGAACTCGTAAGCTTTAGACTTAAGTCTGTTTTGGCAGTTGATTTGAATGCTAAGCACCCATTTTGAAATAGCAGAGTTTGAAACCCCTCAGGCGAGAAACTCATGGATTTATTTGTTATGAGTGATTTCGAGATCTCAGCACCACAGTGCCCCACTCATTTTTCCCCAACGGGAAATGGTGACGTGCTGGATATTGTGGTCCACCAAAATAGCAGAATTTCAGGTATTGTCTCCGATATTTTGGATTCAGATCACTTATGAGTAGTACTCCACATACTGGATCATGTTAAAATTAGGAACCTTTCGAAGCCTATTGTAAAATTCACATATTGGGAGCGGTTTAAAAGCCTCGACTCTCAGTTAATATCATCTAAACTAGCAATTAAGTCGGGGGTAGAAGCCGATAAAGCGGTGCGCGACTTTGCAGCCTCTGTTGCTTAGACATATAGGTTGTTCACAAGAAAAGTTACACTTTCTGATATAAACAACGATCTACCTGGTCTAGATCGTTAGATAAAACATGAGCAGAGGCTATGAAAATTGTGGCAAGAAAACAGGGATTCAGCGTGTAAAATGACAGTCAATTGGGTCACAGAATCAATGAGGCGAATGGACCGTAAAAATACACTTGAATGGTGGGGAACAAAAATAGGTAACGCTGAAGTCACACCTCGGGTTATATGGCTCATTGCGGAATCCCTCTTAATGATGGACCAACCAAGGGCACCAACTGGTATTCATTGTGCTTCTGACCTTAAATTCCACCATCTCTAATAAAAAGCCAACGCATTACCTGTGTGACGAAAATCATGAACGGCGGGTGGAGGCTAGAGTTCAAGTTCTGCTCGAAACCGTAGACGACAGACCCCCTCAAAGGGTCAGACTATGTGACGTACAAAAATTGATAAATTACTTGAAATTGAGAAAGGCCTGTGGAATTGACGGCATCCCAAATGAATGCCTGAGGCAACTTCCAAGGCGACCATTGGTTCACCTAACTCATTTATTTAATCATTGTCTTCGTCTCTCATTTTCAAAATACTTGGAAGAAAGCAAAAGTAATAAACTACCTAAACCCAGTAAAGACTTGAAATTCCCACAAAATTTACATCCAATCAGCTTCCTGTCCACGACAGGAAAACTATTCAAAAAAGTAATTTTGAAATTCGTCCGCAAACATATATAAGAAAGAGGCCTGCTCAACACAAGCCAGTTTGCTTTTCGTGCACGCCACAGCTCGACATTGCAATGTCTACGGCTGCGGTGTTCTTGGACATTGGAAAAGCCTTTGATACCAAGTGGCACTCAGGCTTTCTGTATGTTATCAAAATTGGAATTCTTGAACAGTTTCACCAAGCTCTTTTGGATCCTTTCTTTCTCAACGTAAATTCAGGTTTTCGGTTGAAGGCGAAATGTCAACCCCAAGGGAAATGCAAGCAGGGGTGCCACAAAGTTCAGTCCTTTCCTCTACTCTTTCCAATTTGTACATAAATAATGCCCCCCAAACACATGGTGTTCACCTGGCTCTCCTTGCGGACGACACCTGTCTGTATGCGACAGATCGCAAGGAGGGTTTTTTTGTTAGAAAGCTCCAGCGTGGTCTCAGCTAAGTGGAGACTTGGTGTGAGCACTGAAATGTTAAAATTAATGAAGATAAGTCTCAGGGGATCTACTTCTCTCATAGTCGTCGGCCGCCTGAGTCTTGTCTCACTCTAAATGGACAAAATATTCCATTTGTAAATAGTGCAAACTATCTAGGTGTAGTCTTCGATAAGAGGGTTACATGGAGACTCCACATAGAATGATCAAAGCCAAGGCCTTCAGAACATTCATTAGAGTATATTCCTGATTCAAAAGTGAGCGATTGAGCGCTAACATTAAAGTGATCCTCCACAAAGCTCGTATTAGATCCGTAATGACTTATGCTAATCCCGCCTGGTAAATCGCAGAAGACACTCATCTAGTTAAATTGCAGCACTGCAAAACAAGGTTCTCCACACGATTGGCAATTTTCCAAGGCGCACACCGGTCCGCGATTTGCACATGGCATTCAAAATCCCGTACATATATGACTATAAGAAAATTATGCAGGAAACAAGCAGAAGTCTTACAAAATAATGAAGATTAGAATGTTCGCATCATCGCACAAGGCCAAGCACGACACAGAAGGTATAAGAAGCTTAAATTTGATGGCGGTCAGACATTTGACTGTTTCAAGTGACTATACTGTCATGGTAGCAAACACTACTAGACTGACAGAGGCCTTGTATATGTTGTACACAGAAATAGGAATTAAGATTAAATTTGTAAATATATGTATGAGTAAATACTGACAATCGACTATGACTGTGACTGACAAATGACAGACCTGACCTCTCGTCAGAGAGGGCGCCCCAAATGGACAGGACAATAACTTTCATATAAGAAAAAGATATCTGGTCATGTGCCCCAGCCGGTGTTCGACACCAATACAGACAGACTGCCCAACCGTCAGTCCCAATGTGACTTGGATATTGGTTGTCCAGCGATTGAGGCTAGTTCTTTCTAAGTGACTCAACGGAGTAGGTGTCTTCCCTCACCTGAGGACGGAAACAGATCCAGTTTCCGAAACATTGTGTCTTTTCTTAGTTATTTAGAATGTGGACGATGGACAAAGTCCGAAAACCCAGTATCTCTATGCGTTCGATGCCATGCATGTATTGATTAGTTGGCTGAATATAGCTTTGAATTCATTTAGGAAGGTTGAGAGCTGCTCTGATATGTCGGGTGACTGCAGGTTTTGTGAGACTATTCAGGAGTTGAATTTGTTGATATGCTGGAGTTGGGACTGGAGGTTCTCTCGTCAGATAGAACGCCCCACAATAACAAAACCTAAACTGTCAAACAATAATAAATATCTGGTCATGAGCCCCACATTGGACTCGACACCAAGATTGACCGACCGACCGACCGTCAGTTGCAATGTGAATTTGACTTTGACTTAGGAAGTTCAGTTGAAATGTAGCAGCCACCGAAGACACTGTTAGCCTGTCACACAAGCGCTGTCTCACGTCTGTGAATATTAGCGCACGTCATGGAGACATACAAATATATGAGAGTAGTCAAATGGCACAGACGCTGTGAATGTAGCTCCGCGATCCCCCATGACGCAACGTCAGATGTCTGCGCTGAGATATGCATTTGTGTTTGTTAGTTGCCACACGGGCGCTATAAATAGCGGACGTGAAGTTAGAATTCCACGCTGTTTTCTTCTGGCCGGCTCCTTATATAGACTCGGATCTGACCTACAGAAAACCATCAATTTCCTAGCAATCAATAATGCTGAGTCATTCCCTAGCAACTGACTGTTGACCAGAATGTCTTCACGACAGCCTGTTTATCTGGCTGCTACCTACCAATAGATTATTCCGGCTTTCAGGCGACATATCACAAAATACTACTTATTACATTATACGAAATACCATTTTTGCTTTTAAGCCATTAATGTTCAGTAAACGTTTTTTTCCTATCACTGTGTACTGCCAAGGTACTTGCCCAATATTGCTAACAAAATAATCAGCAAAGGTATCTCAAATTCTCTGCACATTTGCTCGACTTCCAACAGTATCAATTTCCAAATCAGTGTCTCTAAATCCTACAACATTCAAAGTATCTTCCAACTGAAATCCATCGCGATCACGAACGAAGTTATGCAATACACAGCAGCCTTTAACAGTGTCATCTGCAAAATCAACATTTGTGTCCAATGCTCGGTGAAATATTCTCTGTACTGTAAGTGATGGTATGTGAAAGGTAAAAAAAGGGAAAAGGAGTTATATAAAAGTGGCACAGGGAAGAAATATTGTCATAAATATGTATATGGAAATCTGCTTGGTTTCCTCAATAAATGTATGCAATTGTGAGGTACCGAAGAAAGTACAGTAAGTGTATCTACCAGTGATGATCCACGTGAGTCTAATGAAGCCGTCAATCGGAAATCTCCCGCAATACTACCAACTGCCCCTCGAGAGACTTTTGGAAAGAAAGGCAAGGCTGTTTCAGCAATGGAAGAAAATATTTCTAACTACCTTTAGACAGCAACAGAAATGTTGCACACTCGGAAAGCGACGCGGTGTGATGATGATGTTGAAGACGTCATTTTTCAAGTCTGTCCTACCTACTGTAAAGAAACTGAATGAGTCACAAAAATTTCAGTTCAGAATCCAGGTGATGACTAATCTCCAAATGATGTTGGCAGCGCCACCTGTTTCTCAGCCTTATCAACTCCCCACAGCTCACCAGCCTTTTTATATCCCTCAGCCTTCCATGCCATGGTATTCGGCTGTTCCGCCTTATCAACCTCCAGTCCAGTCTCAACTGCCCTCATCACAGCCACACTTCCCAGTCTCTTGCTAAACAGCCATTACAATATACAACTCGATCGCCATGTGAAACACCAAGTGTTACACACTCTAATGATAGTGCACTAACATTCGTTGATTTCAGTAATGATGGTGGCTGTTAGTCTAAATGTACAGTTTACATAGCCTATTTCTTCGCTGAAAATACTATATTTCTTTTATAACCTATGAATGAGTTTATGATAGCAGCTATGCTCTTCTATTTGCTTTGAATAATATACATGCTTATAATTTCTAATAAATAGCTGGTTACTGTATATATATATATACAAGGTGTCCCAGGAGGAATGGACCAAACTTCGGGAGGGTGTTCCTTATGTTAAAGTATACTGATATAACCCAAAACACCTATGTCCAGGAGATAATGGCCAGAGAAGTGTGAAACTTTGACAGGTGTTACACTTGTTGATTACCAAATACATATTAAAATTGGCAGGACCATGTGGTTTCTGTAATGTTAATAATGTATGTAACATCAAACTAACTTGTAAGTGACATGAAGCCATTAAATTGAACTACAAAGAAACTCGCACACCATGCCATAGTTGTCCTTAGGGTTCGAAGAACTATACATGACACATGACTAGGAAGCGCTGACATAACATGGCTGACTGCGCATACTGGTATAAGCCGACTACATAACTGTATTAAACGTACATTCACGGAAAATCTCTTAGAATTTCGTTTCCATTATCTCATATGGATTATTTGGGACCACGTATGCACATTTCATAAATTATTTACACCATCCAGGGTAAAAGACGCCTCATTGCTGAATAAAATGACTCTTAACAGTTCGGGATGAGCATTTATCCAGTGGCACAAATCCATACGCTGTGCATGGTTGCCTGGTTCCAGATGTACACTATGATCATGGTAAGGGTACAACTCTTCATCGTGTAAAGTTCGCCACACTTGCATACATGCACATGCATACGAGAGGCCATTCTACGAGTGGACAGACGTGGACTTCTCTCAACCATCTCAAGAACATCCTCTTGTGTGTTTCTCATTTGTACATCCCCCTTTCCGACTGCACAGAAACACTCGGAAGAGAACCAGTCTCACGCAATGTCTGGTGAATTCGCGTAAATACACATCAAGATGGAATCCTTCGATCGGGAAAACACCTTTGGTACTCTTCAACAGCAGCACGTGCATTGCCACCGCAAAATCCATACACAAAATGCATATCACAATATTCAACGTGTGAAAACACAAAAGGCATTTCAGCAACACCGCACAACTACACGTAATTTACTAACCATTCACGACGCTGAAGCAACATACACTGTAGGCTCTGTACGTATCGCATAAGCTTACAGCTAGTGTGAATCAGACACTCAAGGACAAACAGATAACAGTCATAGCTGACAGGTATAGTGTGTGGACCTGCTAGAAGACCACACTTTTCTCGGGCCATTATCTCTGTAACCGTTCAACTTTGGACATAGGTGTTTTGGGTTATATCGGCATACTTTAACATAAGGAACACCCTCCCGAAGTTTGGTCCATTCCTCCTGGGACACCCTGTATATATATCTTTTCCTTTGTTATTTAAATGCAACTTACCTTAATGATAAAGCTAGCATTTCTTCGGGTGTTATTGCCATTCTCATGTTTGTCTTCTTCCCTAGAAGTCTTGGTTTTATTTTGCATAACAGTTCCTCAAATGAAGATTTCGACATGATATAGTAATTGAAAAACCTTTCTGGATATTGTTGCAGTTTCGGATGCTTAACATAAAAATGTCCAATTATTAAACGGCCACTGAGTAACGGATGCACCCAATACCGCCTGCGTTTACTTTTACTTTTTCTTTGTAGATGTTTCCACACGTAACCAATAAAAATGACATTAAGGCTGATGTCAATAAAATCCATGTTCGCAGCTTGAAGCCTCGCCAAAGACTGACTTGGCGATGCGTGGAATATAGCCCTCCTGTGGCAATCTGCTTCACGTCCACGGATTTTGATGGAAGAGCAGTGTCCGCTGTTTTCAGCGCTTGTGTGACATTAGCCTTAGTCTATTCGGGAGTATTCGGCAGAACAGAAGTTAGTCAGTAAGTCAGTCGAAGCAGCCGTGGGAAGAAGAACTGGACGAGTGATTAGAAGATTTTATATGTGATAATCAGTGATAATTGTGATAACTGAGAAGGCATTGTATTGGGAGTGTGTAATTCAGTGACACTTGTATAGGCCCCGTGTTATACTGTAAATACGTAAAGACTACTGAAGATAGCGTGAAGAGATTAGTATGTGGGGATTGTAAATTGCTTAAACCCGTAACAGTGCTATAATTAATTGTATTTATATATATATACATATATATTGTGACGTATTTGTGCTATGCAGTACGCCCCCTCCCTCGCCAGTGGTAGCGTAACAGCGCTGCCGCTACTATGGTGACAGGCTGGTCAGAGCTCCGCCCCCTCCCCCGCTGTGACTTGGCAGCGCTTTCCACTGTGACGTAACAGCCGACAACACCTGTAAACACGGCAACTAGACAAAAGGGACGCGAGGCGTTTTCCGTTGTCTGGTTGAGGGTTCATAAGAAAACTGCACTGCCTAAGGAGTCAGTTAAAATGCAGCAGCCGCTGAAGTCAGTCGAAATATAGCAGCCGCCGAAGATATTTAAAATGTAGCAGCCACCGAAGGCAGTTGGAATATAGAAGCAGTCGCGGAAAGAAGAACCGGACGCGTGGTTAGAAGATTTTATAGTGCGCGATAAATCAGCAAGTGAAGACTTACTGTGTGACTTCAAGATTGTGTGCTCTAGTACAGTTATATTGGGAGTGTGTAATAAGAGAGACTTGTATAGCTCCTGCCTTATAAATACGTGAAGACTACTAAGGATAGAGTGAATAGAATCATGTATAGTGTAAACACGCAACAGTGTTATAATTAATTGTAGCTATGATTTGTAGGTTGTTAAATAAACCAATTAACAATCTGAACGGCTTCTTCAGTAGCAAAACACGTTACAATGTATATAGTATACACACACACACACACAGAGTTACTACAAATGATTCATTCCATTTCAAAAAACTATGTCGGTTGCCCCAAGCTTTTCCGTTTACACAGATAACCACTATCCTTAAACTGCCGATACCACCGCAGAATGCTCTGTTTACATGGTGGTTCTTTTCTGTGCTCTGCTCTGAATGCACCCTGCACTCCAATAACAGACAAACATCTCACATATTCTAACACACACAAACTCTTCCAGCTTTGTCGCCATTTTGTGAGACACTACACTCATCCTGCCAACTAGTGTATAACGATGCAAACTTGGTGAGTTTGCTGTTCTTTTCCTGTATCAATCATATTTGTATGTGTAATACTTTGGAAAATATAGTGTTTTGAAGTGGAATGAATCATTTGTAATAACCCTATATTCATTCATTCATTCATCAGTAATCAGTAATCAGTAATCAGGTCCACAGTCTCTTCCAAAACAGTTTCTCCTCTTAATGCGATCTTCTGTTTTTGGAAAGAGACTATCCAGGAAAAGTGATAATGTGGTAGTTTTTCCATTTGCTTTCCACATCGCAGTACAACAGCCGTTCCACTCTGGTCACGCCTGTTGCTATACGAACTTGAACCATCTCGAGCATCACTTGCTCTGTGCTTCAAGTCGCTGCTGATGACGCTGCTTCCGGCATCAGTTTTTGGTTTTTGGTGTCTCTCTTCGTCTGATGCCTACCCTTTGACCTGTCCAGCAAGGGAGGCCCTGCCAGTAGCTACGCTACCGCTGGTATAGCTCTCAGGGTCCTTGGCATACTCAAACCCCCTCACCACGATAAGGTGGAGACACCAACGAGGGGGTACCCTATATATATAAACTAAAACAGTAAAATGTGGTCTTGTTATCAAGGGACCCGGAACCCAGAAAGACTGGGCTGGAAAGGGCCAGCAGCATGTGCAAATGGCAGACCTGTCCCATTATCAGAGAGGGCGTCTCACAGAAACAATCGCATCTGTCAAACAGTAATAAATATCTGGCCATAAGCACCAAATGGCACTTCATAGGAAGAGTTACTGACTGACAGTCAGTCGCAATGTGACTTGGACTTTATTCCGCCATTAACTTGTGAGCAATGGTTTTTCGGCGTTCGGGAAAAGCATCAAAAACACCGGGAGTCAAAAGCAAGATGGCAACAAGTTGAAAGGGAAAGATTGTTTTATTCACTCTCTTTCTATACCTTTATCGATAAGGACATCAGTACCAAGGCAAGGAAGATATTAAACTGTATTTGTAAAGATCCGTAAGTCGAGTATTGCCATCATCCAAAGCTCCCAGTCCAAATTACTTTGAGTAATGACAGATGCATCATGGTATGTATCAAACGACACTCTTCATCACGACCTTGGCATCTCAACCATCTCTGATGTATTCCAAGAGCGGAGCAGAGCAGAGCAAAGTGAAGCTTACTACCGGCAATCAACCGGCATGGTCACTCCCGGCATCGGGCCCCGCTGGGACCCATGGCCATATATTTGTTTTTCTTCGTTGTTTCTCCTTAATGATAAAATAGAGGAGTTAGACATTTTTATAACTGGTGTTTCCTTACTACACCGCAATTCCACCTGGGGTTACATTAAAATATTGGATATGCACATGTTATATATTGTTCAAAAAATATAAACTGACAGTAAATTCTAATATATATAGGGATCTCTGTCAATGCAGGATAGTGCTGCAGCGTATGCATCAAATTATTTAACACTCCGAAACGGCAGTTAGACACTTGAACGGCCGTAGTCTCAAGCGCCGCCAAGTTTAAGCCTCTTATATTTCTTATGCCTAGCTTCTTGTCCACTTGCACATACGTTTGGATTTTCATGATTTAGGATGACATCTGCCTGCCTCCTGCATAATTTAGTTATGTAATCATACATTTACGGAATTTCGAATGCCATGTGCAAATGGCCGACCTGTGTCCGCCTGTCACGGCTGCCAATAGCGCGGAACTCTGTTCTGCAAAAGCTGCAGTTTCATCAAATGAGTGTCTGCCGTAAAATCCCAGGTTGGACAGGCATAAGTCATCAGTGATCTAATTAGTGCTCTGTGCACGATTAATTTAATGTGTGTGCTCAGATGCTGGCTTTTGAATATATAGTATGCCCCAATGTAAGGTGCCCAAGGCCTTGGCTGCGGTTTTCTCGATGCGTAGTCTCCATGTCATCATCCTATCGAAGGTGACACCAAAGAAATTTAATACTATTTACAAATTGGATGTTCCTTCCGTTTAGTTGTAGGGCGTCCTCAGGCATTCTCCGCCGTCTGGAGTAGATAGGTGTGTCTCCCCTTCATTGATCTTCATGTTCCAGTGCTGACACCATGACCACACAACAGTGAGACCACACTGGACTTTGTTGAAAACTGGTCGCTCGTGTTTCTCTGTTGCGTATATACAAGCAACGTCCGCAAAGAGAGCAGGGTGTATTCCTTGTGCCGCAATTGCGTCATTTATATATAAGCTGTCCAGAACTGTGGCACCCCTGCCGCTAATTTCCTGGGTGAAGAAATTTTGCTCTCTACTGAAACCTTAAATATTCTGTTCAGAAACTGTAGTTCATAGCGTCGAGACCGGCTCTGAATCCCACCCAGCCTCCTTTCTAATTTGTAAATGCCACTCTTTTCCTGGGGCTAAAGCGAAGTGGCGTGAATCTAATCAGTGATCTGCATCTTGTGCTAAGGTCGAGAATTGTGGAGCTATATCTACACTTCCCCTTATGTCTTCGTAGTGTGTTGCTTAATTAATTAAGTGTAGGCATAACTTTATTCCTCGTTTAAGATTGCAGCTTACTGAAGATGAATAATGTACCAGAATCACTGTGTAACTGTTTCATCACGCATTTAAGGCAGCGAGACCAGTTTCACTTCTTACAATTTATACATGGCACACGCAGTAATGTCGTGCAATAAAATGTCTTGAAGAAGTAGACAAAATCTATCTGAACGTCACACACGCAAATTCCATAATTAATTTCAAGGGTTGGTATTTTGCTTTTCCAGGGGAGTAAAATATCAGTTTCACATACTTCAATATTGTATGAAAATTTCCCGCTTTACTTTCTCAACTAGAAGCATATGTTTTTATGCTACCTTTTGAAGTGCCAGTGTCTAATCCTTTGTGTGTGTTCAGCACAGAATATCACAAGAAACATGACAAGTCAAGAAGAGCGCCTTGAGAGATTGAGAAGGACCTTGCATTCCTTAGCAACTAGAGTCCCAAAAGTAATTCTGAAACGAGTTGACTCAACATTTCCTGTTCTGAAGAATAAAGCTGTAAGTGTTTATATCAGAAGGATTTATGTCATTATGTCTCTTCGTGTCATATTGTCTGCATCTAAATTATGGTGCCAGTTAACACCATTGAGTTTTTTTATCTTAATTGCATTTAACGCTGTAGATGATGGATCTCTACATCTCATTAGCATGTATACATAATAACCTCCATGTTAGAACCAAAGGTTTGAAAACCCTTAGAAACAACAGCCATTCATATCACTTTGGGTCACATCCCAAAAATCTCTTCCCCAAATGTCCAGCCTGGTATTACACCCACATTGCTGTCCAGGTCTAGCAGATGGCTACCTTGTAAGAGGTTTCACCCCAGTCATACACTGTCTATTTGTATTCACAGTCTTTTGCAGTGCATTTGATTAAAATACTATAACACGAAAAGAAGAAGGAAACACTGTCAGATTTGCCATACCCACGACTGTGATTCTGATGTGTCCAGACGAGTCATATGAAGGGCTGTTTTTTTTATGTATTAGTTATTATCTCGAAGACCGAGCTCAGTGCAGTTATTGTGCACGATATGACAAATGTAGCTTGTGAATTTGTCTTAAATTAATACCTAGCCAAGCATGATGAAAATTGCATTGTGCTTTGAAGTTTAGCAAACCCTAAACGAATTAATCATAGATGAATTCTCACATGCCAGTATTCTTGTAACGATTAACCAATCTATGCGACTGGAAATTCCAGGATTCACAGTATCTGTGGTAGAAACCTCAAATCGTACATGGAAATATTGATGACTGATTGAAAATTCTCAGAGAACTTAAAACAACGTGCTTTGATTTTAAGGCTGTAATATTAATAAAAATGGTTTAAATTTACCCATTGCAATTTTCGCAGGAATGGTACAGTTCTCAAAATGCAAGCGTTACATAACGTATTTCATGAAATTCAGAAAAAAGTTGAAAGATAAATGAGATAAACCTTCTATACAATATAAGAAAAACTGACAGACATTCATAAAGCGATATTCCAGTGTACCTAAATACAGGGCGTTCAACCATCAAGGAAACCGGGAAGCATCGCAAAGCAGACACAATATTTCTCACAGATTGCTGCTGTAACTGCCGATAGCAGAATGAGTCATTGGTGCTGATAACCACACACTGTCAGGTAGTCTGATTTTGTCACTGCAGTAAGTCGCATAATAGTGTGTCTTTGTTAGAGGTGTCAATAGGTGGTCAACATTTGTACTGAAATGAATTTCACTGTTAACAGCGTGTGTTTATTGTCGAAACTTTTGCAAGGAAAAGAACTTACAGAAAATGTATCCGTAAGTTTCGACTTAAATATTTTGACTCACCAGTTCCCACAAAGTCTTATGTGTCAAAGCATGCGAAAAGTGACGTGCTATTTCATTCTGCAGAACTTCAGTGCTACAAGGATTATTCATGTTCAATTTCCCTTCAGGTTTCCCCAAAAATAGAAAACACAAAATCTTAGTTCTGGGGATCTGGGAGGCTACATTCCTCTATTGATTATTCTGTCTTCAAACACTTCCCCTATTGTGACCATGGTTGCATTACCCGTATTTGTTGTAACAGTGCCTTGGTGAAAATACCCATGTTGCCTTTCTTCAGCAGTCAGCTGGTTGAAGAATGGATTCAGTATATCAAGAAGGTAGCGGTCAGGGTTCACGGTTTTGTGGAAAAATAAGGGGCCAATGATTCACCAGAGACTTACTGCACACCACTCCCCCAACTTTTCACTATATAGTGGCACTTGCCACGAAAATTTTTATCGCTCCATATTCTTACATTTTGTGCACTGACATGGCCACTGATGTGAAACCACGTTTCATCAGTCATTAACAGAAGATATCGATCCATGACTCCATCGTGCACATTTTACAGCAGCCAGTTGCAAAAACGAATTCTTGCTGCATAATCTGGTCATTTTAGCGTATGCACAACTGTTATTTTATGCCGGGCGAAATTTGATTAATTTTGTGGCTGTGAAAAAAGATCCTAACAAAACGCTGGTTTCCTGTGCTAAACGACTTAACTATTTTCGAGAACTTCTGTAGTTGTGCCTCAGTATGCCGAACCTATTTGATTGCTTCCTAATGTCACACACTGAACCTGTGGATGGCCACTTTTTTCACAAGCTTGGATACACACGACTTCGTGGGAACTGTCGAGTTAGGATATATATGAAGAAACTTATGGATTCATTTTCTCTAAGTTTTTTAATTGAAAAAGTTTTGACAGTGACCACACACTGTTCAGTAGCAAACTTCATTTCTGTATAAATGTCGACTGACTATTGACACCTCTAACAAAGACCAAATATTAATTCAACTTACTGCTGTAACATGATCAGACCACCTGATGGCGCGCGTTTGTCAGCTCTAATGACTCTTTCTGCTATCGGCAGTTACAGCAGCACTATGGGAGATATGTTCTCTCTGCTGTACGCTGTTGCCAGGTTTCCTCGACCCATGAATGAATTTTATATGTAGATGTAATTATATTTTCATTTAATGCTTATAAATGCAACATATCCTACCAGTTCTACAGGGACGTTTTTTGGTAACTTAAGGAGTTCACGGTGGGCAGTGAGCCTCCTGTGAGGTGCATACAAATTTTGCTAATGTGTCAGCCGATAACGTTTGGAAAGAAGGGAAGTAATTAACTTATAGATTGCTTGATGGTATTATAATTCATGGCAAGCAGCGCAGTTCATGTGTGAGAGTTTGTTTATGATTTGTTAGTATTAGGCATTAGTTATCAGCTACATTAACCATCTCTTCTCAGTTACAGTTAGTCAGAGTCATGATGCTGTATACTTTAGAGCAGCGTGTATTTCTGTATAATACATATATGAAATGTGGATCAGCTGAAAGGTGTCAGTGATAATTTTGTCATAACTTTTATGATGAAAGAGTTCCCAGCAGACAGAGAATTCATAGTTCGGTGAATAAACTTAGAACAGCGTGATCCATAATAGAGAGGAAACAAAAACATAAATGCTGAGTGCTTACTGAGGAGACGGTTGATGACAGAGGGGCCAGACATGAACATACATGTAGAAAATCACTGAAACACTACTTGAAGAGACTGGAGTGTTAAAGTCTAGTTCAAGAACGGCACACAATTCCAGAACCCATCAAGCAGAATTTGGTGCCTGGTGTGCTGTAAGTGCAAGAAGGAATGTAGTACTTTGCTTTTTAATGAAACATTTAGTTGCTAAAAATATCCACTTGTAGAGAGGAGTGCATTTTAAACACCTTCTGTGATCTGCAAATTATAACTACTTCATTGCAAACATTATTGTCCGTCAGCCATGCTGATCCATCAGTAAAATTGTCATATGCCTCACAGGAAGTAGCGCACCAGTCGCCAAGAACCGCAGAGTCGTGTAGATGGAGGTTTTCTGCATACCGTGGGATTCCCGAAAGTCACTGAACAGAAAGGAATATCATTTAGAGTTAATTCCTGATGCTCATACTCTGATTCACTGACCATTTTAACGAGCATTCCTATCAAGTGAGTCATTACTCGCAACATGTTTCCAATTGTGTTTGGCCCAGTTCAAATGTCTGGGTTAATTCGTCTGTGTGCCCCATGTCCATGCAATATTTCCATTGTAACAGTCAGTTTCTGCTATTATTTACATAATTGTATGTAACGTTCCCACCTCATGACTCGTGGTACGTGGGTTCAAATACCCGGCGAAGGTCGTCGAATTTTTAAGGGCAGAAAAATTCAGGGAACAAGTCCTCCGGGAGGGACTTTAAGCTGTGTCCCGTGTCGTAACTTTACGGCAATTAAAAGAACCTCATATCCCCAAAGGGGATCACTGAGCCAAATTCCAGGACGTTTCCCACCCAACAATAGTCTCTAAGGCCTCTGATATATGGGGGAAGCATTATAGATACTGCTAAGCAAGTGGCCGAACTCGCTTGCTTGGCGGGACTGATGGTACGCACCATTTATCGGTAGGGTATAGAGACTGGTAGAATATCATAGAGGGAAGCACAATAGATCAAACTGGTCACGGTGCATGGGGAACCCACCCTCTCTAAATAACTAACCACATAATTATATCATGCCAGAATTATATCTTGCTTTCTTCTTATCTAACTTATTTATAATAGTTCACTATATTTTCCGCTACGGGTTCTTATAGTGTTTCTTTTTCTTTCAGAGTGTTCAGTTAAAGGCAACTAGTAATGAAGCAGCACATTTCAGTATGGATTTTAATGCCGAAGAGCTTGGTGAACAGAGTGCAGAGTTATCAGAGTTACGCAGCAAAGAGAATTTGGATTCATGTGAGATATGTAAGAAATCATCCTATAGTGGGATTAATCTCTTGGGACATGCAAGTGAAAGCAGCAGAGAAACAGTGTTTTTTTTTTCTTCTTTTTTTTTTTTGTGAAATGTTTGTTGGATCGTTCACTGACACGTCCAGTGCGTTGCAACGATTCAGAGTTTGTCAGCAGCCTTTTTCATGCAATGTGTGCAATAAAATATTCACTAGATGCCCCGGTCTAGACACTCATATCCGAGTACACACTGGAGAATGACCTTTTTCATGTGATGTAAGAAAAGATTCACTCAACGTGACTGTGGCCAGTGAATTCTGCACTGTCATATGGTCCCTTACAGCAGCACTGCAATTTCTGGAAAAAATCCATTACACTTTTTCTGGACTTTTATCTTTACTGCCTGAGTATTACAATATCATATCAATATTTCCCTCTTTACTTTCTCTTCTAGGAGTCGTATGATTCCTTTCTGTCTTTTGATGTGCCAGTGACTAATCCTTTATATGTTTTCAGCACAGAATAACGGAAGAAGAATGACAAGTAAGGAAGAACGCTTTGAGAGATTGGGAAGGACATTGCATTCCTTAGCAACTTGTGTCCCCAAAATAATTCTGACACGAGTTGCCTCATCATTTCCTCTTGTGAAGAATGAAGCTGTAAGTATGTATATCAGAAGGATATATACAGCGTGTCCCAGGAGGAATATGCCAGACTTTGGGAGGGTGTTCCTTATGTTAAAGTATGCTGATATAACCCAAAACACCTATGTCAAAAGTTGAATGGTTATGGAGATAATGGCCAGAGAAATGTGAAACTTTGACAGGTGTTACACACTTGTTGATTACCAAATACATATTAAAACTGGCGGGAATATGTGCTTTCTGTAAAGTTAATAATGTACGTAACATCAAACTAACTTGTGAGTGACATGAAGCCATTAAATTGAACTAGAAAAGAACTCGCACGCCATGTTGTAGTTGTCGTTAGGGTTCCAATCACTATACATGACACATGAATGGCAGGCACTGACGTAACATGGCTGAGTGCGCATTCTGGTATGCGAGTGTATGCGTCTAGTGTGGACCATCATCACCACACTCATGGACAAACATCGATCAGGCTTGTCAGCTGACAGGTACAGTGCATGGACCCGCCAGAAGACCACATTTTTCTCGGGCCATTATCTCCCTAACCGTTCAACTTCAGACATAGGTGTTTTGGGTTATATCAGCAAACTTTAACATAAGGAACACCCTCCCGAAGTCTGGCACATTTCTCCTGGGACACCCTGTATGTCATTAGATCTCTTCATATTTGTCTGCGTGTAAATTATGGTGCCAGGTAACCCTGTCTGTTTTATCGTAATTGCAGTCAACTTTGAATGTGACGGATTTCTCTACATCTCATTTGCACGTAAACTTAATAACCTCCATGTTGGAACAGAAGGTTTCAAAGCGATTAAATTCAACAAGCTTTCATAACACTTTAGGACACATCCCAAAAATCTGTTCCCCCTAATGTCCAAGCCTTTTATTACTTCCCCTTCACTGTCTAGGTCTCCATGATGGTTACTTGGTAAGAGGTTTCATCTCAGTTATACATTATCTATTTGTGTTTCTGAGTACTAAATTGTATTCACAGTACATTTTATTAAAGTACTGTAACACATATCACATTTGCAGCACCCACAGTTTTGACTCTGAAAATTACTGTTTTAGAAGTGCTCCAAACTAATGGTATGAATCATTGTTTTTTTATATTGGTTATTATCTCGAAGTCCGAGTTCAGTGCAGTTATTGTGCATGATATCAGAGATGAAGCTTAAGAATTTGTCTTTAATACCTAGTCAGGCACGATCAAATGTTCCTCATGTTTTTAAGTTAAATGAACCCTAAACGAATTAAACATAGATGAACTCACAAATGTCAATATTCTTGTAATGATTAACCATTCTATGTAATTGCATATTCCAGAATACACAGTATCTGTCGTGGGAACTTCAAATCTTACATGGTAATATTCGTTACTGATAGAAACTTCTCAGAGAGCTTAAACGTCATGCTTCGTTTTTAAGCCTCTGGTAGAGTGGCCAGTGATATCAATAAATATGAATTAAAGTTATGCATAACAATATTCACAGACATGGCATGTAAAGTTCTGAAAAGGCAATTGTTACGTATTTTATTTAATGATTTTCAGAAAATTTTGAAAGATCAGTGAAGTAAACATTCAGTACAATAAAACAAAAACTGACAGAATTTCACAAGACAGTATTCCACTGTACCTAAATACATGTAGATGTAATTTTGTATTACATAATAGCTTTTCATACAACGCAACCTACCGATTCTACATTAAGAAAATTTTCTTCATACATTAGTGTTCCCAAAGTTCTCCTGATGGAAAGGAATATCATTCGGATATATTACCCCATAATTCTTCTGATGGAAAGGAATATCATTCAGAGATAATTCCATGTCCTCATACTCTAAATCGGTGACACTTTTTAACGAACTCTCCTATAGAGTGACTCATCAGTCGCAATATTTTTCCATTTGTGTGTGGACTGGTTCAGGTGTCCAGGATAATTTATCTGTATGCCCCACAGTCTAAGGCATGGAATTTCTTTGCTTTCTCAAAAACTGCCTTCATGGGTTCAATTCCCACACAAGGCATGGATGTGTGTGTGTGTGCATTCTGTGTTTATGCTCTTGTGGTCAGGTAGCGGGCTTGTGATGGGATGATCCCCGTCTAAAGAGTACTTCCGACTGTGTATATGATTAAGGAACTGAAAACGCGTCCTAGGCCCAACGATAAAGGACTCTAAGATCCATATATAGGCAGGCAGGTGGGCATCCTATGTCTGATGCAGTATTTTCATTGCAAATCAGGCACATTCTAGTATTCTCTCTTCCTTCTGGTCTAACAGTACTTGTCCAGATGATAATTGTAATATTGCAAAATAGCTCACACCTCTTCCATTACAAGTTCTGACAGTGTTTCTTTTCCTTTCAGAATGTTGAATTAAATGCAACTAGTACTAAAGCAACACATTTCATTGAGGAAGTTCTTGGTGAACACAGTGCTGAACCCTCAGAGTTAAACAGCGAAGAGAACATTAATTTGTGCAGGATTTGTAAGAAAGTATTCTCTAGTAGCAATAATCTATTGGGACACACATATGTAAGTAACAGAGAAAAAGTGTCTTTTTGTGAAACGTGCATGAAATCATTCAGTGATAAGAGCAGTCCATTGCAACGATTCGGATGTGATGAAGGGGCTTTTTCATGTAATGTATGCAATAAGAGCTTCACTAGTCGCTCTGATCTAGACGCTCATATCAGAGTACACACTGGAGAACGACATTTTTCATGCGAATTGTGTAAGAAAATGTTCAGTCATCGCAGAAACCTACTCACTCATCTGAGAATACATGCTGGAAAACAACCTTTTCTGTGCAATGTGTGTGAGAAAATGTTCAGTCGTCGATATAGCCTACTCAATCATCTCAGAATACACAGTGGAGAACGACCTTTTGTGTGCAAAGTGTGTAAGAAAAATTTCCGTCATCGCCCGAACCTGAATGTTCATCTGAGAATACACAGTGGTGAACGACCTTTTTCATGCGAAGTGTGTAAGAAAAGGTTCACTCGGAGTTGTCACCTACACTCACATCTCAATGTTCACACTGGTGAACGGCCTATTTCATGTGAAGTGTGTAAGAAAAGCTTCACTTGCCACTCTAACCTAAACGATCATCTCAGAATACACACTGGAGAACGGCCTTTTTCATGTGAAGTGTGTAAGAAAAGCTTCACTTGCCACTCTAACTTAAACAATCATCTCAGAATACACACTGGAGAACGACCTTTTTCTTGCGAAGTGTGTAAGAAAGTTTTCCGTCTTCGCCAGTGCCTGATTGCTCATTTGAGAGTACACAGTGGTGAACGTCCTTTTTCATGCGAAGTGTGTAAGAAAAGGTTCACTCAGTATTCTCACCTACACACGCATCTCAATGTACACACTGGAGAACGGCCTTTTTCATGCGAAGTGTGTAAGAAAAGGTTCACTCAGAGCTCTAACCTACACACGCATCTCACTGTACACACTGGAAAAAGGCCTTTTTCATGCAAAGTGTGTAAGAAAAGTTTCCGTCACAACTCTAGCCTACACACGCATCTCAAAGTACACAGTGTAGAACGATCTATTTTAATCAATGTGGAGAGAAAGTTTCGCTCACGGAAGAAATCTAAACGGGCATCGCAGAGTTCGTCATGAAACATGGCATTTCCTCATAATGCGCGCAAGAAAGCGTCCACTCAGTGTGACAGTCTGAGTCTACAGAGGCCACCTAAAATTTGATGCTCTATGAATAGGTATTTTGATTGAATGTAGTGTGGTGTTCAAAATACCGTATTTACGCATGTATAGGCCGCACATTTTTTGCCAAAAATTCAAGAGGAAAACTGGGGTGCGGCTTATATTCGAAATCACACTTCATTTAAAAAAAAATAAACGTTGCCAAATTTCGGAATAATTTCTACTCCTGAAATAATATTCCAAGAAAATTATTTTTTCTATAATTTCTGTCTGAAAATTGTGCTGCGGCCTATACACGCACGCGTCCTATACATGCCTAATACGGTAATCTGTTTATGCTCAAGTAGTTCTCTGATTACACAAATTGATGATGTTTGTGTCATACAAATTTGTGCTAGATTCATCATGTATATAGCCTCAAAACGTCCTTCACTAAGACTTGTTTTAATATTATGCTGCCATTTCTTTTAGTGTTATAGGTTATACTAATCTCTTTGAAAGATTATTTCCAGTACAGAAATATTCACATATCCCTGTTATATGTCCATTGCCATAAATTTAGTTCAGTACCTCATTTGAGATCAATAAGATTTTCAGTTTATTTTGTTGAAATTAGTGTGTTATATCCATTCTTTGGTTTATAACTTCTGCATATATCTTACAGATTAGTTACTTTAGATTTACAAGATAAGTATTCTTTACTGCAGGCCTTATTGTCATAGAAGTTTTATATAATTTAATATTTGTAATGAAATGGGTGCCTTGAAATTAATCTGCATTATGTGCCTATTCCGTTTTTTGTCTACTTATTGTTTACTTGTTTACATTTGTAAATGATTACTGAATTTGGGTTTATCCCCTATCTTCTTATTTATGAGGCTCGACAGCTTCATTTCTTGAACACTTTGGCCTGCTTTATCTGCTGTCACTCGATGTATTAACCTCCCCTTCTAACTCTCATGTGTCGATCGATGCCTGCTGGTTCCTGGGTTGGTCATGTACCTTCACCATAATGGTCACTACTGCTGCTGGCTGGTATCCACTGCTGCATTGGTCTTGCCTGCCTCCTCCACTTTTATCTGCCTCTTCCTTGTTGCTGGTGGGCGTTTGGGGTTTCAACTGCTCAGTTGATAGGACAAAATTCTGTCTCAGGGCGACTTCTGGACATTGCTCGCACAAGGCGATAAGGAATACTTCACACACACACACACACACTTCACTCAACACTATCACTCTTTATTCCTGATGTGAAAGAGAATGACCTACTACAAGGCTGTAGCACTGTTTTACAAACCTAGTAGCGAGCGCCCAGTCACTACAGTGACACTCGATAGCCATTGTATATACTAGCCTATCCTACAAGCTATGCCGTTAATACTGACACTCTCATAAGTTTCTTTGTTGGATCAGTTCTCCACGTGTGTGAGTTANGGGGGGGGGGGGATCACACACCTGTTCACTCCCGCAACTTAGCCGATTAATTCTCATTTACGCCAATCGTGTTCTCACTTGCAGGCTACTTGGTCAAATGAGGTTGTATTTCACTTGTAGCGACTTTGTGTTTATAGAATTTGTGTACTGGACTTGGGCAACACTGATTTAATGTGCGGGAGATCCTAATGTCGCGATGCTACTAGTGTTACTCCCCTTAGATGACTCATCACTCCAGAGACGAAGAAGTCTTGTTGGTTCTGGGAACGCCTGTTACGAAATGTCTACTACTGTGGGGTCAAAAGTCCTACGGTAGGATTCTAATGGGCTGGGTAGGGTCTTTAGTGCCCGTTTCATTTAACACCTAATACAGTAGTATTTAATTCTGATATAAAATAAAGACAATACAATGGACATAGTAGAGTGTCTCAATACATGAATACACAATGGTGAGGACAAAAACTTTCGTTCCGCCGTATCCTAGGTAGCCCATGCTTTTGTTAATTTTATTGAACTTAATTTGGTAAGATATGGGGCTTTCCCAACCTGATTGGGGTCAAATATCTTGGTAAGCCCGAATTTATTTACTTACAGTCCACTGGTCCAAGTCTGAAACCCCCCCTTTTTCTTCAAGATAGGGCCCACTGTGGTGCCCTTAACTCCCTGCCAGCTACTCCTGCTGTTCCTTTTTCCACAACGTCGCTGCCAGAGTAGCCTACGCTACCTCTATCTCGAGCGCTTCGTGTCGCTATCACTGCCTCGTTCACTGCTGGCCCCCCCCCTCCGCAGACGTAAGGGGGTGGGTCCGCGTATACAGGACTGCCAAGCGTCTTCCAAGGGCAGTGTTGCTACATCACCGAGGCTTTCCAAAGTAGTTTCGACAGGAGCACAACTCTTCCCTCCTTGGGAGGAAATTTTGGGCCACATAGCGGGACAAAAATTTCTTACCACTCGGGCTTACCAGTACCCTTCTAAAAGCCCACTTAAATGGTTAAACTCAGGCACATGGCATTGGAAAGTTTTAAGCCCTTAGGATTACAAGTTTCATCCAATTCATAGTGAATTTACCCTTCAATAACTCTGCTACAAGCATACAATTGCTTAGGTGGGCTCACATAACACAGTATACAATATATCCCGCCTTTAGTCCCAACCAATCACCTGTGTGGATGATTAGTAGACAATGTACGTAATCCATCTTATTACTTTTGTCTACAGATTACTACACTTTTCAGGTCCTTCTTCCAGTGCCTTCACACATACCTTTGCGAGGTAGTTTACATAACATGTAGCTTCCTTACAAGAGGTATTGTTCTGGGAAGGACTAAACATTAGAAATAAGCTAGAACATCTGATACAATAAATAACTTGCTATAATATACCAAGATTATGTCTTACAAAAATGAAAATACATTACTTTCGCGTCCTCTGCCTCCTTTTCCTTGAACATTGGAGTTTCCAGGGCGAACTCCCCTGTGTTACACCTTACATAGTGGTACAAAACAACCAAATAAACTTTCACAAATATGTGTGTATGCATACATTGAAAACCATATCAATCTCCAGTTACAGAATGCCTACTGTCATTAAACATGGATTTTTCTTGGACTAGCCCATAATTTAGGACCTTAAATTAACTCCACGAGGCCATTTTCCTGCAGCCTCGATTTTATCTCTGAATAGTTGCAAGGTTACTTCCGTATATACGTTTCTCAGCAGGATCCTGTTTCAATTGCGATAGCTGCCTCACCTCTACTCTCTACTTTCTACCCGCTACTTTCAACACTAATTTTTACTCTCTACTTTCAACACTACTCCTGCACCAACAATCCCATATGGGTTCCCCACTACGCGCGAGCGTGTCGACATATTCCCTTCCCTTTTTTTTTTCCTTCTACTAAGGTCGATCCTCTGACTTCGTACTCACAGAATTTCTGACAAAGCCCTCGGTCTCCCTATAATCTACCATGGTAGGGCTTTAGATCTTTAATATGCCATCGGCCTAAGGCTTTGCCATTTCTTGATTCTAGTTCATAAGTTACAGCCGAAAATCGTCTTTTAATTTTATATGTAACGAGATACGAGTACTTAGGCAACAAACCGGCGGTAACCTTCTCGGCTGCTGAGCTCAAGGTATAATTTTTTCTTAGTACTGAATCTCCTACCTTAAATACCGAGTCCCTACGTCGCAAGTTGTATTGGCATCTCATACGCTTCTTCTAAGTTATCTCATACCAAGAGATATACGTTTCGAAACTCCGAGATTTTCTTAGCCCACTCCTGCGGAAGAGTAGGGTCCAGCTCCAGAGGTCCTTCTGAAGCGTCCATAACGCTAGGCAGTTTCAACTCTCTGCCCAGGTTCAAGTAGGCCGTCATGTAGCCCATTGCCGAATGCACTGAGGTATTCAGGGCATACGCAAATTCTCGTAAATAGAGATCGCAGTCGTTATGATGTCCTAAATAGGAAGAAATCATTGTTTTAATTACTCTATTTACCCTTTCAGTAGGATTGGCCTTGAGGGCAATAATAAGGAGTAAACGTCTGGGATATGCCATAAGTCTCAGCGATGGTGGCCATGAGCTTGCTCACATATTGCAGACCGTTATCACTCAACAGCACGCTTGGTAACCCCCAACGTAATATAACTTGCTCCTGAAAAGTTTTCAAGACTGATTTAGCTGTGGCAGCTCTTAGGGTGTTTACATTCGACCCATTTCGTGAAGTAATCCTGGAACACGACTATATAACGATGCCCCTTTCTAGTTCTTGGATACGGGCCTAATATATCTGACGTAACGGTCACCCAAAGACCGTCTTGCTTTCTAAATCTCATTTGGCCCCGAGGCACCTGCTGTTCCACCTTATGTACTTGACAAACATCGCAGGACTTCACGTACCGAACCACGTCCCTAAATAGTCCTGGCCAAAAGTAAGCCTGGGCAATCCGGAGAAATGTCTTGGTTATACCCAGGTGTCCTGCTGTCGGAAGATTGTGGTTCTCCTTAAATATCTTCTCTCGGAAGTCTTGAGGAACTACTAAATTCCACCTGGTCGTTGTTCCGTCAGTCATTTCTCCCAGTTGATCTAACTTAAGATGATGAGTTATTCAGTATTGAGGGGGTGGGTTTCCCCATGCACCGCAACTAATAGTCTGTTGTACGTCCCCCTTTTAATTTCAACTGTGTTCATAGCCTACCGGTACTGGTGCTCGCTATCAGCCCCTTTCTGCAAGCAAGGTTTCGACCTTCTACTGGCAGTGGTATCTTATAATTAGTCCCTTTCTGTCAGTGTGGTCGTCCCTCCTCTGGCAGTGGTACCTAATGCTTCCCCATCTACCGGAGGCATTGGAAGGAAAAATTTTGCCTAATTTAGCTCAGAGGTCTCCTAGAGACACGAGGTTCTTTTACGTGCCATAAATCTACGACACGGGAACCATGGCTTAAAGTCCCTCCCGGACGACTTGTTCCCTGAATTTTTCTGCCCTTAAAAATTCCACAACCTCCGTCGGGTTTGAACCCGTGTACCTTGAGTCATGAGGTGGGAACGTTACCCCTAGACTACGGAGGCCGCAACTTAAGAAGATAAGCCGATTTGCCTTCTACTCGCCAATCAGGCCATTTGGCCGGTTCCTGTTTAACCTGCTGCCGCCTACCCACATACCACTCATCGTGGGGGTTCTCAAAATCCAACAGGGTTTCGTCCGCTGTAGAGGCTCCTAGGGCATTAATCCTAGATAGTGCATCTGGAACCTGATGAAGAGTGCCCTTACGATGCACTATCGCAAAGCTGTAGTCCTGCAGCTCTAACGACCAACGGGCTAGCCTTCCCGAAGTATTTTTCAGGCTATTTATCCATTTCAGGGCATAATGGTCGGTACACAAAATGAAGTGGTACCCCTCTACGTAAGGGCGAAATTTCCTAATGGCCCATAAGGCAGCCAACAGTTCCTTCTCAGTTACGGAATACTTCTTTTCTGTTTTCGAGAGCGCCCGACTGGCGCAAGCAATTACCTTTTCCGCTACTTCATCGCCTTGAATCAAAACGGCACCCAATCCGGAGAAAGTGGCGTCGGTTTGCAACGTCATGTGTTGGCTGAAATCTGGACAAGCGAGGATTGGGGCTGAGATGAGTTTCAGCTTCAATTCGTCAAAAGCATTTTGACATTCTTCTGACCAGTTCCAGCTTCGACTTTTTCTTTAATAATCCCATCAAAGGGGTAGCGACGTCTGCAAAATTTGGGACATATTTCCGATACCAGGATACCAAACCTAAGAAGGACTTGAGTTCTCTCACATTCCTAGGAGCGGGGTAATTCACTATAGTGGATACTTTTTCGGGATCCATGGCGATCCCAGCAGTAGTAACCACATGACCTAAACGCTTTAATTTGGATCTACAAAATTGAGATTTTTCCTTATTAATCTTTAACCCAGCTGTTCACAATTTATGGAAGACCTTCTGTAACACATTTAAATGTTCGGAGAAATCCTCGCTAACCACTACAATGTCGTCCAAATAGCAAAAACACCGATCCCCCATTTCTTCTTTCAGCACCGTGTCCAACAGCCTCTGAAAGGTCGCCAGTGCATTGCACAATCCAAACGGCATGGCCACAAACTGGAATAATCCTCGACCGAGCACAGTAAAAGCGGTTTTCTCCCTACTGGAAGGATCCAGTGGGACCTGCCAATACCCATTTTTAAGGTCAATAGTACTAATAAATTTGGCAGAGCGCAACTTACGTAGGATATCATCAATATATGGTAATGGATACGAGTCCCTCTTTGTGACGGTGTTCACTTTTCGCAAATCTAAATACATTCTATAGTCACCACCAGAATTCTTCACCATAACTATCGGAGAGGACCAGGCCGATGATGAGGGCTCTATTTTTCCTTCACGCAATAGTTTATCGACCTTATCATTGATTGCTTGCTGAATCACTGGCATATCCGGATAGTATCGTTGCTTCACCGGTTCCGCATCGCCCGTTTCAATTGTATGCTGAACATTGGAAGTACGTCCTGCAAGTCTATCAAAAGGTGGTAATTCAGAGTTCAGGAAGGTGACTAACTTCGTCCGCTGGTAATTAGATAACTCCGTCAGACTGGCAACGGTATCTCCCGCATTGTTTCCTGTAGCCATTGAACGCTCGACTGTGTCGTCCTCCACAAGCGGAAAAAGCTCTCCTATACCAGGCTGATAATACCAAATTCCTTCAGCGGGATTAAGTACCAAGCCTAACCTGTACAGAGTCTAATCTAACAATCACAACGCACAGATTAGGGAGGACGAGGCAAGTAATTAAATGGGTCCTTTCCTGTAGGTGTATCGATATCTCTATGGAAGCAATTACTTTTGCTGTGGACTGATCCGCTAGGTGGACATACTGGGGTTTAGCAAAATTATTGTCAGGAATATCCAACGACTGACAACCGGAGGGCCCTGCCCCCCATATATGACTTACCAGCCCCCGTGTCCACCATGCCCAACAGGGTAATCGTACACGGATAGCTGCACATAACACCTGTGTTCCAAAGGAACATGGATGGTTCCCATACCTGTGACGTCCCTATCCCTTCTGTGATGCTCCCTTAACTTTTGGGACAGAGTCCCCATCCGCTGCGGAGAGGACGCAGCTGAATCATGTTGACTTCTGTTCAGCCCAGTTGTCCTCTGCTTTTGACAGCCACATGTCGTCGCTGTTGTGTCCGGCCTCCCACATATATGGCAGAATGTCCTCTTACTCTGCTTACACTGCGAAAAGAAAAGGCCAGGTTTATTATAATTCCAACACGTCTTAGTCCGACTAGACAGTGAATTGGAATTCTGTCTCAGCCGGTTTGTCTGTCCCTTTCGAATCAGGCTTCGAAGCCGAATTCAAAGGTGTCAGTTTATTCACTGTTCCCGACTGCTTAGGTCGATTTGCTACTTCGGGGATCAAAGCTTGAACGATATCGGGCGGAGACTTAAACCTTTCCTTTTCCCGCTTAAACTGTTCATACTGTTTACCCATAGCTAATAGTTCCGCAACGGAATTTACGTCACAGTCTCGTATATAAAGTCGTGCTTCTGGTCGGAGATTCTTCATCAGAAATCGAAGTTTTTCTGCTGGGGTCGGTTCTTTAGTGAGGCGTCTCAACGTCGTAATGGCTGTTACATAATCAGCGACTGATTCGTCGCCCCTTGGGTCCTCAACCTAATTTCCTCCGTAAGGATATCATCTATCCATACGGGGAGATACCTATCCTTAAAACTAAGAAGGAAATCTTCCCACGTATCCGAAGTACTTTGATTATTTCGAAACCACAATGTAGCTTGGCCTTTCAGTAGCTCGGGCACCACACGTAACATAGATTCATCACTGATGTCATATGCTAATTTCAATTCTCCCAGCCTTTCCAGGAAGGTATGCACATTATCATCCGGAATAAATTTCAAACCCCATTTCCGGACGGTGTCTAATGGGAGAGGTCTGTGGCATTCACCACCCTGACTTATCTCCCCTAGGTCGGAAGGACATTCTAAAAACTCCTCTGGATGGTCACGAACATACTGGAATAAGCGGAGTGTTAAATCCTCTTTAGACCCAGTTACATCCAATACACAATCCTCCAGCTCGGCTTTCAACGTAACTTCGTCCAGCTGAAAAGTCCAATTCACCCTAATGTACTGTTCGGGATGGGCGCTAGCATACACGGTAAGCCTCCTCGATTCATCCCGAAAGCCTTCTACTGACAGGTTCATACAAGCCAGTTCCCATTCTGAATCTGATTTCCGTAGCTTACGGATCCACGCCGTGCTATACGACGTCGTAGCTCGAAGGCCCCCCCCAACGGACTAGCCATTACCATCGTCTTATCTAGCTACTTTGACTGTACTCTACTATCAAGCACAACAAGACACCACGTCAAACGAACACTTCCCCCGTTGAACTGGCCCTTCCTATGGAGCCCCCGGCGTTCACTTCTACCAAGCTAATCCACGTTATACTCTGAAACAATTATCCTCAAAATTACTTACTTAGACAAATCGAAACAAACCTAGTCTAATGAAGTCCCTGTTCGGGCGCCACTATTACGAAATGTCTACTACTGTGGGGTCTAAAGTCCTATGGTAGGATTCTAATGGGCCGGGTAGGTCTTTAGTGCCCGTTTCATTTAACACCTAATACAGTAGTATTTAATTCTGATATAATATTAAGAAAATACATTGGACATAGTAGATTGTCCTCAATACATGAATACACAACGGTGAGGACAAAAACTCTTTCGTTCCGCCGTATCCTCGGTAGCCCATCCTTTTGTTAATTTTGTTGAACTTAATTTGGTAAGATATGAGGCTTCCCCAACCCGATTGGGGTCAAATAGCTTGGTAAGCCCGAATTTATTTACTTACAGTCCGCTGGCCCAAGTTCGAACCCCCCCTTTTTTTTCAAAATAGGGCCCACTGGGGTGCCCTCAACTCCCTGCCAGCTACTCCTGCTGTTCCTTTTTCCACGACATCGTCGCTGCCAGAGGAGCCTACTCTACCTCTATCTCGAGCGCCATGTGCCGCTATCACTGCCTCGTTCACTGCTGGCCCCCCATCCGCAGACGTAAGGTGGTGGGGCCGCGTATACCGGATTGCCATACGTCTTCCAAGGGCAGTGTTGCTACATCACCGAGGCTTTCCAAAGTAGTGTCGACAGGAGCGTCGTACTCGTAAAACGCCCGGTTTCCTCTCCTCTGAATTTTGATGATTGGCTGCACCTACAATTAGGGTGTTAGTCTCATTTACATTCCGTCAATCCCTAACGAGATCCTAGTAATTTTGAGCTTAAGTAATAGAAGGTCCCTCTGAAGGCTCTGAAATAAATGAAGGTATACTAATGATCCCTCCTTGATAATTATGACGGGCCGTTTCTGTCAAGTCTCAAATTTTCGAAGACTCATACCACCGAAGTTCAGCATTGAAATTCCCATGAAATGCAGCACGATACTTCCTGTTCTGTTCCGTGTCTACAAGTTACATGCAGCTTGCTTGTCTCCAAGAAAGACCAGATGTAGTTCTTGGCGCCTGCTTGTACTGGGGTCAGTCGTGTTTCATCCTTTGTTATCTGGTATTATATTTAGTCTACGTGTAGTAGCTCATAATTAATAATGTAAATGAACAACATTGATGATGTTCCTTCAATGTTGCGGTTACAATATTATTCAAATGTAACCTATTCATAACAATAACTTCCTTATTTCCAATGACACTCTATTTTGCATCGTAACTGTTGTTATTTCAACGAATAAATATCCTACTGGTCTCCATGAGATATTCTCTGTTTAGGACTATGTGTACATCATCATTTTTTCCCTTTACATTTATCTTTCCATTACTCGTCATTGGAAACCCCTTGGGCTGCTATTTCAGTGGCGCCACATATCTGAGCGTATGGAGAGAATGTGTGCTTTAACACCCTATGAGAGTGGATTCAGTTCAAAACCAGGCTCTTGCGAGAATGTCTGTACGAGGGTGAGTCAAATGAAAACCGTAAAAACTTTTTTAATTTTAATTTATTTAATGAAAGCGGTACACAACTATTTCATTTTTCTACATAGTGTCCATTTTGTTCAATCCAGGCTCTCCAGTGTTTACAAAGTGTATGGATTCCTCTAGGAAAATATTCTTGTGGTTGTCTTCGCAACCACTCGTGCACCACCTGCTGTACCTCTTCATCAGAACGGAACTTCTTTCCTCCCATCACCTCTTTCAGTGGCCCAAACATGTGGTAATCACTTGGGGCTAGGTCTGCTCAGTATGGTGGATGGGGAAGACTATCATAGTGCAAGTCTTGGATTGTTGCAACTGTTTCAAAGGTAGTATGGGGCTGAGCATTGTGTTGCAAAAGTCCACGTAGCTTTGGTCTGACTGCAGGTCGAAGATGATTCTTCAAGGGATCTGAATATGAGGCACTGGTGATAGTGTTCCCCCGAGGTGTGTAGTGCTCCAACAGTAGGCCTGGTTCGTCACAAAAGAGAGTCAATATAATCTTCCCTGCAGATGGCTGTGTCCAGAACTTCTTCTGCTTTGGTGATGAGGAATGACACCATTCCTTGTTCGTTCTCTTTGTTTCCGGTTGGTGGTAGTGCACCCAAGTTTCATCGCCAGTAACGATTCTCTAAAGGAAACCACCACCTTCTGCTTCAAGGCTCCGCAGCATTTCTTCACAGGCGTCAACATTTCATTGTTTCAATTCTGGAGTCAGCTGCCATGGCACCCATCTTGCAGACACTTTGTGAAACTGGAGTACATCATGAATGACTTGGTGTGCTGATCCGTAACTCATGTTAAGAATTTCGTCTATTTCATCCACTGACACTCAGCGATTCTCCATCACTAGGGCTTCAACTGCTGCAATAGACTCATCAGTTACAACTCTGTGCACCTGACCTGGGCGAGGAGCGTCTGCCACTTGACATCACACCATTTCTGAATTTCCCACTTCACTCGTACACTTGCTGCTGTGACAAGCATGCATCACTATACTGAACCTTCATTCATCGATGAACTTCATTCGGTTTTACACCTTCACTGATCAAAAAACGAATTACAGAACATTGTTCTTCCATGCATGTATGTAGTGGAGCAGCCATCTTCAGACTGGCACTGTGATGGCATTCTGTTTGTGTGCATTATACTGCCACCTATAGGATACTCTTTTTACCATTAGTAACATGTCTGCCAACTTAGAGGACAATGGCGCAATATTTCGAATTTTTTTCTCAGTTTTACAGTTTTTATTTGACTCACCTACATATATGCAACTTATTAAAGGGTTTTCTTGACCTGGCATAAATGTTAAGAGCCTAATATGCCTGAAACTCTGCAGCATGTCTGTCTGACGCTTCTTTACATAAGATTTCATTTCCTCACAGTTGTAAATTATCATATCTCCCGTTAACGAAATTTACTTTTGTACAAATATTTAAAATTGAATCTGTAACTTAAAAACATAAAGCTTTGTTTTACGGCAACAAACTTCATATTTGATATAGGTATATTAAGTTAGGCCCACATATTTCCGTCATATTGGCTAACCGAATCAATGAAAGTTAAAGGAAGTAGAGAAGAATGGAGGCAGATTGTTCAGGAGGCCGAAGCTCACCCTGAGCTGTAACCCCGAGGGGAAGGATGGAAGGCCAGCCGAATCTAATATACTCAGAGATTCCAGTGGCTTCGAAAAGCGAACATTTGTAGCAGTATGATTCTAGGTATTGAATGTAATAGTAGGGGTGTCTCAAAGACTGCAAATAAAATGATCCAAAAATGTTCAGCGCCACTATATGTATGTGTGTGTTCTACTGTGTGTGTGTGTGTATATATGTGTGTGTGTGTGTGTGTTTCCGGCCCTGACGATGCTCCGAAGTAAAGTTGTATTCCTGTAGACGCTGTATCCAGCGCTCAGTTTGTCCCTCTAAGTTCTTGAAACTCATAAGCCAGGTAAGCGCATAATGGTCCGTTCGCAGATGGAACTGTTGTCTGTAGAGGTACTTGTGGAAATCTTCCAGTGTCCTCACTATGGCAAGTAGTTCTCGGCGGGTGACGCAGTAGTTTCTCTCTGCTTTGTTTAGCGTCTTGCTGAAGTAAGCCATGACACGTTCTTGTCCGTCCTGTATTTGAGAGAGAACTCCAATTCCGACATTACTTGCATCTGTGTCCACAATGAATTTCTCTCCTGGCTGTGGGTAGGCAAGAATGGGGGCACCACATAGGGCACCCTTTAGCGTATGAAAAGCGGCCTCCACTTCTGGAGTCCACTGGAAGGTTCGTTTCTCTTCCGCTGGTGGTTTTGCAATGTTGGAAAACCCTGAAATAAATCGCCTGTAATACGCGCATAGTCCCAGAAAGCTTCTAATTTCATGTTTATCCTTCGGGGTCGGCCACTCTCGCACGGCTTTCAACTTCTCCGGGTCGGTGGATACCCCTTCTGGTGATACAATATGCCCGAGGTACCTGACCTCTTCCTGCAAGAGTTTACACTTTTCCGGGTTAAGTTTGAGACGGGCTTCCCTGAACCTCTCAAACACTTTCCGTAAGTTGAGCATGTGCTCTTGGAATGTGCGGCCTATTACGATCACGTC
>NW_019724760.1:4098-13738 GCF_002891405.2 Cryptotermes secundus | reverse complement strand
TCGAAGGTTGCCGGGACATTGCAGAGGCCAAAGGGCATGACTGTGAACTGCCATAACCCTTGCCCTGTCGAAAACACTGTTTTCTCTTTGTCGTCTGGGTGTACATAGACTTGCCAATAGCCACTCTTTAAGTCGAGAGTTGAAAACCATTTGGCTCCGGCCAGCGTGTCCAGGGTGTCGTCAATGCGAGGTAGCGGAAATCAATCCTTCTTGGTGACATCGTTCAGCTTTCTGTAGTCCACACAGAAACGGAGCTCCCCATTCTTTTTCCTGACCAAAACGACCGGGGACGACCAAGGGCTGTCCGATTCTTATATAACACCCTATCCTCGCATGCTTTCGAGCATTTCCTTCACTTCCGCTTGTTTTGCCAGGGGTACTCTCCTCGGTGGCTGTCGAATTGGCCGGGCTTCTCCCGTGTCTATGCGGTGATATACCCTGTTTGTCCTTCCATAATCTTCGTTGTCTTGTGCGAAGATATCGGCGTACTCGGACACGAGATCCTCTAACCCTTGAAATTCTATGGGGCTTAGGTGTGGCTTGGCCGCTGTGGTCACGTCCGCTAATTTTGGTGTTAGACCCGGTGCTGGTTCTGGCCCACCTCGGGCATAGCTACGAATGTTACTGGCTCACAGTGCGCCAGAGGAGATCCTCTCCTGAGCTTTTGGTCCTTGTGGGTAACATTCATGACCCTCACTGGTACTTCTTGACAGCCCTGAACTAGGGTCCTGGCTACGTAGATTCCCTCAGGCGGATGGGCCTGGTGGCTTGGGTCTACTAGACCATTCTCTACTCCCAGATTATTCTTCATTTTAGCCATCACTATTCCCTCGCTCCTTGCGGGTATCACATGGTCCTCTGCCACTATTAAGCTAGAAGGACGGGGTCCTACCCCAGGACTCCATAACCATACCTCTACCGCCCTATATTCACTGAAGCATCATAGGCGCGGAGTATGTCTAGTCCCAGGATGAACTCATCGGTGATATTCGCGATGAAAACCCACATTGTAGTAGGTTGGCGCCCAGGGTAAGGGTCAACAGAACTTCTTTTAGTATGGGCAGGGATCCTCCAAACACGGTCTGCAGCGAGAAATCTGGATTTGGCTGTCTTTCAGGCCATCTGGCGGCGATATCCGGTCTTACTACCGTGACGTATGCTCCCGTGTCCACTGTCACCTGGCACGGCTTATCACCGACCCATCCCTGGGCGACCAGACTGGTGTTGGCTTTCTCCGTCATGTCGGTGAGTCCGTAGTGTGGGGGCCTTAACGCATATGCCGGCGTTCGCCCTTCTCCGCCGGCCGTCGCTCGTTTCCCGACGGTTGGTCGTTTCTCCAGCTTGTTTCCCTGTTGCTTCTGGGTCGCCATTCTGATTTCCCCGGCGTTTCCCGTTTATTTCTTGGAGGTCCTTCTTTTCGGTCCTGGTGCTGTCTATTATCATCTCCTCGTTGGGTGTGGGACGATCGGAACTTGGTGCTATATCCGTGAGGCCTGGCTGCTACCAGTACCGCCTGCAGCTCAAGCTCTTGTCGGAGGGCCTCGTTTACCGTCTTCTTCCCTCCCAGCAGCAGCTGGATCTTTATATCGGCATCTCGTATTCCGTATGCGAAGGCTTTTCCTGCCTCCCTTCCTATGTGGTCAGCAGGTAGATTGTGGTAGGCACGACGGGAAAGGAGTTCAATGGCCGTGGCAAAGTCTTGCAGGTATTCTCCAGGTCTCTGCGTTCTCGTTCTTAGTTGGCAGTGGCAAGCAGCTGCAAAGTTTTGGTCCCCGAAACGGTCCTCTAGAGCCTGAAGTGTTTCCTCATAAGTCGTTTTGTCGGAATGCCTGGTAGTATTTCCGCCGCCCGACCCTTCAGGGCAGTAATTAGGTACGTCGATTTTTCCAGGTCCGACCATTGGTTCTGTTCTGCCACGGTCTCGAATTTTCGCCGAAATACGCTCCACGTTGAATTCCCGTTGAATGTCGGTGGCTGAGCTGTGCTGGTGACGATCGTTGATGTATTTCCCCTCTCGGCCTTCATTTGCACTATGTCCAACCGGGCCTGGAACTCGCGTTTGATTTCGTCATTTGCTGCGCAGGTTTCGTTGTAATTTTTCGTCAGGTTTTCCTGGAGTTTACCTGTCCGCGCAGAGGGACACTTCAACCTTCTCAATTATTTCTGACTAGAGAGTCTGTTTATCGTGTTCAAGGATCGCAAAAATGTTTTCAACTCTGTGTTGAAATTTATCATCTAATTCTGTTCGCTTAGATTGCAGGCCTTCAATTCTTCCTTGTCGGTTTCTATTTTCTCTCGCAGTTTTTCTTGGCCGACTCTCCTCTCTTCTCGGTTAGCCTACATAATGGCCAGTAACTCATTATGGCCGGTTTTCATTTTGGCCTCCGTCTTTTCGTGGAAGGATTTCATGTTGACGTCCTTTCGGGCCAGCATTTCTTCTTTGTCGGTTTTTCTATCGGCCGACGTCTTTTCTTGGTAGACGTCTAATTTTGCCAGGAAATCCTCCTTGTCTGCATCTGCTTTTATTTGATTGGCCTCCATTAAGGCCAGCAATTCTCTATGGCCGGCTTTCCTATCGGCCTCCATCTTTTCTTGGTAGGATCTCAGGTTGGCGTCCAATTTTCCCTCCGTTTTTTCTTGGCTAGCTCTGATTTCCTTGAGAAGCATTTCCATCTGTTCCTTCTCTTTCCTCCTCTATTCCTCCCTATCAGCTTTCTGTCTGGCCGCCATTTGCTCCTGGGCGAACAACAGACGTTCCATCACCTTTTCCATGTCCATGTTGTAGCAGTAAACCACTCGATGCACAATAATTCGATTATTTGTCACGTGTGTAAGTTCGTATCCCATTTCTGACACCAAATTGTCACGTGTCTTGAGTTCGAATCTCATTGATCACGTGTGTAAGTCCAAATCCCACTTCTGACACCAATGTAACGTGTTGGGTTACTGAATACGCCGTAGAGAACGTTAATTGGTTTATTTAACAACTTACAATTCACGGCTACAATTAATTATAACACAGTTGCGGGTTACCACACTTTACAAACCCTACAACCAAAGTCTTCACTTACTAATAGCGTGGGAGCTATACAAGTCTCGCTGAATTACACACTCCAAATATAACTGGTTTGAACGAACTATCACTGATTCTCGCACATGCGTCTGTAGCTCGTACTTGCGAACTGAGAACTCGTTGATAACACACTGACTCTCGCTTGCTGCTCAGCCGGCTTTTATACCGTTCGCTATTGCTAGGGTCGCCCGCCACGTCACAGTAGGAAGCGGTGCCGTGTCACCGTGTTTGCGTATAGCCTAGCAACGCTGTTACCTCGCACCGTCTTACGTCACCGCGGAGGTGGGAGGGAGAGCTACGTAACCGCCACGTGACGCTGGGGAGGTAGGGGTCCTCCGTTGCGCAACATGTCACAATATAAAGCCTACTATAAATGATTCATTCGTTTTTAAAACGCTATATTTTCCAAAGCAATATACATACAAATATGATTTATATATAAAAGGAACCGCAAACTCACCAAGTTTTCTTCACACTCTACAAATGTTCTATGCGTGCCCCTTGGGTTTCACGATACACGTCCAAGCTCTAGTCAAGCTCGTTCCACACATTTTGTAGCATCATCCTCTCAATGGTCATTACTGCTGCATCGATGCGTTCCCTCATCTCTACTAGTGTTCGTGGCAGTGGGGGTACGTAAACAAGATCCTTAATGTACCCCCAAAGGAAGAAGTCACAAGGCGTTAGATCAGATGATCTGGGGGGCCAAGTAAACAGAGCTACGTCATCCTCACCAACACGCCCAATCCAGTGATGCCGAAGTTCATTGTTTAGGTAGCGACGAACATTGATGTTCTAATGATTGGGTGCCCCATCTTGTTGGAAGACAAAATCCCCGGAATCAGCAGCCGGTTGTGGAAACAACCATAACTGCAACATATCTAGGTAAAATGTACCAGTCGAAGTTTTCTCACAAAAGAAAAGCGGCCCATACTGCTTTGTCTGTGACATTGCGCAGAAAACATTCACCTTTGGTGAATATCTTTCAAGTGCCACAATTGCACGAGGATTTTCAGTCCCTCACAATCTCACATTGTGACGATTTATCTTCCCGGATAAATCGAATGTTGCTTCACCGCTGAACATCAACTTGGCGGCGAATCGTATTTATACGTGTAATACTTTGCAATATATAGCGTTTTAAAAACGAATGAATGATTTATAATAGGTGTGTACAATAAAACGTAAACTCAGTACAATCAACCAAACGACACACAGGATGTGCTAGTATTACATTCAGTTCCTACTTTATTTGCTTGTTTGTAACGACTTTCTTGATCCACTTCCTAAAAGAATTTAACTTACAAGGGAAAGACGTCAGTAAGTCTGCAGGTAATTAGTTCCAGTTTAAGATGGTCTTATTTACGAAAGAATATTTACCAATGTCAGTTCTTTGACTCCTAGTCCTAATTTTCCAGACATGATCCTCCCTACTCAGGTAGGCCTTGAGGGTCTGTCCCCGATAGCTCCCCAAGCCCTTCTTCCTGTGTAAGCTTTGAAAAGAGCGCATAATCTGTATACCAGGTATGTCAAACTCAACTTGTACAGAAGGCCACCTCAGCCCTATAAATAATAGTCCAGGGCCGCACTTCAAAATAGAAATTTACATTAGATTTTGATACTCGAAGTTGATAATTTAATGTTTAATTATAACCTTAATACGTTCATCACAATGTAACATCAGCACCTGTCGCTGTGTGAAAATGAACTTATTTACAATGTACAAGAGACTACCGGAATAGTAGGAAGGTGTATCTTGTCTCAATGGTCATAAAAGTGAAAGTTTGCTACCAGCCCATTATACAATGGCTGGGGGTTACAAGTTAGTTTTGAAGGTAGAAATCGCTTGCACTCGTCTGTCATTTGCCACCCTCCTTGCGTTCTTACTACGCCTCCAAAAGGGATTCTTGGAAATACTTGGGATGGTGAGGTTGTGCGGATTTTGGTGCATACAACAGTTTGTCCTTCACGAACTTTACAAACCGTTAGTTGGACAAACCCTTCTGCAGTTCTCAGAATTACTTTTCCTGCAGCCTGCTAATTTATGTCTGCGTGAGACTTCTTTTCTTCTGGTCTGTTGGAAAATTGTCTTTACAAAAAATATTTCTACTAAAATTTTAACATTGATTTTAATATCTATCAGCTCTAAAAGTTGAGAGGCCGCACTTTGTGGCTATGGGGCCTGCTGTATACCATTCTAAGCTCCGCTAGTGTTTCCCATCCCGTCTTGTTCGTATTATTTGCAAACTTAGCCGCCCTCCTTTGCACTCTGTTTAAAGCACTTAACTGACTTCTGTAAGGGCCCCAACACACTGATCCATACTCGAGTATCGGTCTGTCTAGTGCCGTGTAAGCTAAATGTTTCGTATTGTTCCCCTTTTTGAGTATAGGCATTACCAAACGTAAGGCTCTCCATGCTTTTCGTAATGTATAGTTTACGTGATCTGCCCAGTTTAGGTCGCTGGGTATAATTATTCCTAAATATTTAACGCTATTTTCCTCCGGAATTAATTTATCCCCAAAGAAATACTTTATTCTCACTCTCACCCTAGCTTTTGTGAAACTGGCCGATTTACATTTATCTGGGTTTATCTTCATTTTATTTACTATCGCCCATTCCCTTAATTTATTTAAGTCCTTCTGTATTTCGTCGACATTACTATTATCATTTATTCTCCTGTATATTATACAGTCATCTGCGAACAACCGTATGTTAGATTCAATGTTCCTCCCGATTGCTGATAATCGCTTCATAATTATGTTTATATCAACGGTGAATAGTTTGCTTGAGTCTGTTTGTTTAATTTCAATATTATTACTCTCATAACTTAATATAGAAGCATTATACCAGGGGCGTTCAAGTTCTAAGGTTTCGATTCTTTTTTCTCAGAATTGGGAGCAGATAGACACATGCAGTTTAGTTTAAAATACATGTGTACTCTTTGTAAATGCGTGACTGAGATGGCAGCACTGTGCGGCACACAGAACTCTAGTGGTGGCGACGACTGTGAGGAATGTTTTTGATACCTAAAATGGCGACATTTTCGTTACAAGAACAGCGAGTAATCATTCGTTTTCTCCACTTATGTGGTGCGACACCCATTGAAATTCATCGCCAGTTGAGAGAGATATGTGGTGATGGTGTCATGAATGTGAAAAATGTACGTTCGTGGGTGCGACAGTTCATAGAAGGCCGAACGTCGTGTGATAACGAACCAAAACAATCTCGGCCTCTCACCAGCCGGTCTGACAACAGGGTTGAGCGAGTTGAGAAAGTTGTTTTGGAGGATCAACGATTGAGTGTGGAAAACATCCCCTCCAAAGTTGGCATTTCCGTGGGATCTGTTCACACAATCCTGCATGAAGACCTGCGAATGCGGAAAGTGTCCTCCAGGTGGGTGCCACGAATAACGGCGGACAACCACAAGGCTGCGCGCATGGCAATTTACCAGGCGATGTTGACACATGATAAAAGCATGAATGGGACTTTCTTTTCATCAATTGTCGCAATGGATGAGACATGGATGACGTTTTTCAATCCTGAACTGAAGCGCCAGTCAGCTCAGTGGAAGCACACAGACACCACCACCAAAATAATTCAGGTAAGCGCCAATGCTGAAAGAATTATGGTGACCATGTTTTGGGACAGCGATGGCGTAATCCTTACTCATTGCGTTCCAAAGGGCACTCGGTGACAGATGCATCCTACCAAGCTATTTTGAAGAACAAGCTCCTTCCAGCACTGAGAGAAAAACGGTCGGAAAAGGCTGCACGTGTGCTCTTTGACCAGGGCAGTGCACCAGCGCATCGGGCGTACGCGACGCAGCAGTTTCTTCCTGAAAACAACCTTGAAGCGGTTCCTCATGCTCCCTACTCACCTGACCTGGCTCCTAGCGATTTTAGGCTTTTCCCAACGATGAAAGACACTCTCCGTGGTCGCACATTCACCAGTCGTGCCGCTATTGCATCAGCGATTTTCCAGTGGTCAAAACAGACTCCTACAGAAGCGTTCGCAGCGGCCATGGGATCATGGCGTCGACGTTGTGAAAAATGTGTACGGCTGCAGGGAGACTGCATTGAAAAGTGACAGAAGTTTCAAATTTTTTGTATGATTATTGTGTGAGAAAAAATCGGAGACCGTAGAACTTGAATTCACAACGTAGGAGTTAAGGATGTTGTCTTTTTCCATTGGTTCTATGAAGGGCTTGCCGTTACTGTCTTTGATCGCCGGAATAATTTCTCGATTTCCCCTACGCCTTTTAACATACTTATTGAACTCTGGCCAACTTCCACCTACGTTTTGCAGGGACGATCTTAAAATAGTCTCCTAAGCCTTCTTTTTTGCTAACAGTAACACTCTGGATAATCGTTTCAGCTCCACATGATAGTTCCGTCTATATTTGCTGCGATTATATGCTTTTCTAACTTTTACTTTTAATCGTTTAACTTCCCTATTATAGTATTTAGGGTCAGGACTTTTACTCAGCATTTTTTTGGGAACATAACTTCTGATACCCTCGAAAATTATATGCTTAAAGTTGCTCCAAATCTCTTCAAATGAACTACCATTTCCAGCCCAAATCATTTACTTTTCCCTAAGAAAGGCCTGCAAGCCTAGAACATCTGTTTTATGATACAACCGAACTATTTTTTCACTTGTGCTCCCCGCCTACTTTCCCCCAATCCACTTCTAATAGCACCTCATTATGGTCGCTAATTCCCGGTAATACAGTACAAGAAATAAACGAACTTTCATGTTTGAGCTGGTAAACGTCCCATATCGTGTCTCCTCTTGTGGGATGACCAACTACCTGGTGTAACCATTGTCCCATACTAAACTATTTAAAAGGCCTGAAATCCGCACATTTTTTCCGCATCCCCATTGCAAACCGCCTGCGGTAAATTTAAGTCGCCGCCTATAATGCTGCTCTTTGTTAGGTCTCTCGGAAGTAATGTACGGGCTGCCGGCCACGGTAGCCGAGCGGTCTAAGGCATGAACTTTCTTCGCTCGCTTGGAAAACGAGATCATGGGTTCGAATCCCACTCACGGCATCGATGTTTAGTTTGTGTGTGTGCGACGAGCTGGCCACCCGCCCAAGTAGTCCTACAAAATGTGTAAATTAGCCAAAAGAATTGTCCGTTTTTTGTTAGCGTGGATAATCTGTGAAATCTTGAAATGGTATTTCTAAGGGTCGATGACTAGAGAAGTGTTGCCTGAGTAAATTGTAGGTACGGAAGAGAATATTATATATGGCAAACTTGGTGTACATTGGAATATAAAGATAATTTCGGTTTGTTTTAGAGACAGCTCAGAAAGTGTGCTCTATGACTGGGGAAGTTTTCTCCCTTGTGCCCCATTACATTCCATTCGGAATAATTTGCGCTGCACATAAATACAAGGGACGACAACAAAATGTACACGCATAGAAAATGGAGAGTGTGGTGGAAATACGAATGTAACATCTATTATACAAATTTATAATACATCTGTCAGTATTCTTTTGTATCATAACTCCAATTCTCACAACCGTCGCCTGATTTTGTAGCTGTTGTGACTGAAGCAATTACACGTGTAATAGTTAGCGGGTTTACTAGACAGTAGTCAAAAGCTGCTGGTTCCACTCTCTCACGTGAAACACGTCTTTCTATAAAACTTACTAAAAGTTGTAAAATTTAAATGTGTTACTCATCGCATAACTTATAAAATTAAAAGTTTCTCACTGCCTGTTTTGACCAATATGATCATCATCATCGGGTGTTTAAAATTTTAGTTGAGGAAATTGCTGTGCTTCTGTTATTGTGGTTTCAGTTATTAATATATGATCCACTTTGTGCGCATGCGTATTGCAAGTTAGGGGTGGCTCTGCCTGTTGTGTTGTGCTGTGAGTCTTTTCCAGCAGTCATTGTAATATGAGCTCTCCAGCAGAAGGAAACGAGAGGTCAGGAATTTGGCGACGTCTGCTTTCATGAACGCGCTCTGCGGGAATCGTACCATTTAGACATGATGTGTTAGTGAATTGATTAGAGTGAATGCAGCTGCTTTTGTGTCCTCAGTGTGTCTGTGTGTCTGTTATTTACTGCAAACCGGACAGTGCTTGACGTAGTGTTTGCCGTTGCATCATTGTGCCGTTTCCATGTAAACCAAATGCAGTGTTAACTTAATTTAGATACGGTAAGACCAGAAGTTGGCATCAGCCGACGGCTGTTTCAGTCGGTATTTCAGTGTCATCGATGTTTCCTTCATGAATTACCCTAAGACGCCATCAATCGCCGAATTCTATAGAGTCGACTGTGGGATGTTTCATTAATATTGAACTGGAAATAATTTGAAAGGGAACGATTTTGCTGTAATACAAGTGTTTCAGCCTCATTTGCCTGGAAGATCTGAGGAAAACCACAGGAAGCCTCGATCGCGATTTGAACTGAGATCATCCCGAATACAAATCTGGATCTTTACTGCTAAACTAACCTGCCAGTACGCTGTGGAACCGCGCCAAAGAGGAAGTATGTGTAGTCTCTCGTTTCTGCCTGTTATGATTGTTGTTGTTGTTGTTGTTGTTGTTGATG
>NW_019724760.1:0-641 GCF_002891405.2 Cryptotermes secundus | reverse complement strand
ACAGGATGTTTTACGAATTTACGGCATAACTGCAGGAGGTGATTTCCTAGGTCTTTGTGATCAAAAAAAGTTCATATAAACATGTGTCAGATTTTGGACGGTTACGGAGTTATGAACGTTTAAACTCAGAATGGAAGGTAACGATTACTGACAATAATCGGAACAAAATAATAAACCAGCATAATACATGATACATTTGAAGTATGAATGTATATAATGTATAACGTGAAATTACCTTTAATTTGAATTTATTGATGTTTAATGATGATTTTCGAAAACCGACGGCCGCAATGCACGCTGCCGTTCGGTTCTGAATCGCGCCGGACATACCAACCCACCCCGCCTTAGGTAGCTCTCAAGTGTCGAGATAACGAGAACGCTCTGTCTGTAGCTTGCTAAAAATGGCGACCCGCCAGCTGACAGACACAGTTGACACGAGGGCGTGTACGGGAATGAAAAACGTTCTAACTCCGTAACCGTCCAAAATCGGATATATGTTTATATGAACTTTTTTGATAACAAAGACCTAGGAAATCACCTCCTGCAGTTATGCCCTAAAGTCGTTAAGCACTTCGTATATAGTAGAATCGCTATATGAGAATGTCACTCAAGAACTGTGTTATATGAGAATGAATCAGTGG
>NW_019724759.1:1405269-1411066 GCF_002891405.2 Cryptotermes secundus | reverse complement strand
CACGAATTAATATGAATGGTTTGTATAAAGCTCAAGACTGGATGTTCCAAACTGTTTAATCGGTACTGAATACAGCAGTCATTACAAGCGTTAGCTCAGTGGCAAGGCTTGTATGCAGGAGAACATGAGTTCAATTCCATGTGGAATGGGAATGGAATAAAGTAACCATCATGAAGGGTTGGAGCCAAGTTAATATGCATGAAATTAGTACTTAATGCACAATTTGCAGGTACAGTAGGAAATGCAAACAAAACCCTGTACTTTTTGTTCCAGTAACCAACAACCTTCAAGAGCACAGCCNAGCACAGCACTGCCGCAGCCCCAAGCTTTTGGCTGCAGATGTAGCTGTATTTCCAAAGAAGGGGATGCAGTGGCCAATCAGCGTCAACAGTCAGAGCCAAGTTAATATACATGAATCTAGTGCTAATTGCAAGAAATGTAAACAAACCCATGAACTGTCTAAACTTGTAACCTCCAAAATACCTTCAAGAGTACATTTATAGCTACATGATTACTGAGGAGTGTCGCAGATGAACGTTTATGTGTTACGACAGGATATGAGGATAAACTCTTGTTTCCTTCATTCATCATCTGTGCAAGCCAAGTGGTTAATCCTCATTCAGTAATCTCTTTTAATTTATGCTGAAATGTCTACTCTGGGGAAGATCATTTATTCTCCATGTCTCCTGTGAGGCATCGGCTGACTGGTTGACCACAACCACCTTAATCCCAGGCGTAAAGCACCATTTCCTTGTGCAGCATCCCTCCCTCATGAGGTTTCATACTGTACTTGGTATGGGGTCTGAAGCTTGACTTCAGTGTAAAGCAGATGAACCAAGTGGATGAGAACTGACCAATTGACTTGCACAAATGTCTAATTCAAGACATGAAGTTCATCCTCATAACCTGTCTAGGAGATAAATGTTCAACTGTGGCAGTGATGTTTAATTCTCATTAGAAAGTTCACAGCTTTGGCTTGAAATGTGCTCTTGAAGGTTTTAGAGGATATAAGATAAAAATAATCAGGGTTATATATACATTTCTTGTATCTTCAAAATATTTACATTTAGCACTACATTAATGTATTATTACATAGACATGGCCCCTGACCATTGATGCTTACTGGCTATTGTAACTCATTTTTCGAAAATAAGACAACATCTGCGGGCAAATGCCCAGAGTTGCAACAACTCTTGTGTTCTTGAAAGTCGTTGAATGTTATTACATCAAAAAATTACAGGTTTTGTTGAAATTTCCAGCTGTACCTATAAATAATGCAATAAGCACGGAATTCACATGGACTCCTGTGCCCCCCGCCCCCTAATGTTGGTTGGTTACACAGGTGTTTTTGGGGGGGGTGGTGAGGAGGGGGCCAATGATATCTTCTATGCCCCCCCAGAAGGCGGGGTTTCGTTTACTGTACCAATAGATTGTGCAGTCGTCCCGCCCCTTAATGCTGATTGGCTACTCAGTCTCGGTGAAGGTCCTGCAAAGGAAAGTAACGGGGTGCATCGGAAAGTACCGGGGTGCAACGGAAAGTACCTGAGTTTTGTTTACATTTCTTGCTGTATGCACAAAATGTGCTCAAATACTGTCTTGCTCCGGGTTTTCCAAGTAACCGGTGCTAACATAAAGTTCCCGGGTGTTAAAGGAAAGTGGCGGGGGTTTGTTTACATTTCTTGCTGTATGCACAAAATGTGCTTAAATACTGTCTTGCTCCGGGTTTTCCAAATAACCTCCGGGTTTTCACAAAAACCTTCCGGGTTTTCCAAGTAACCGAAGATCATTAAAACGAAAAAGTACCGGGAATTTTAAATTTAATTCATTTGCGATCAATACTGTGCTCCTGAAGGTCGTTCAAGGTACCAGGTTTTCCTGATAACCGAGGGCCATCAAAACAAAAGTATCAGGTTTTCCTGCTAACCAAAGACCATTAAAACGTAAAGTACTGGATTTTTTAAATTTAATTCCTGATTGCGGAAATTTTGCTCATCTTCTTCCATAGCTTGTGTAGTGTGGTAAAAAATAAAGGAAAAAATTTATTGATGGGGCTGGAATACTGAGGGTGGTAAAGTGGTGCGTCTTGAAGACTTTACTTACTACCCATAGAAAACTGCCATCATCCTTGTTAGTAGTAGCACCAGCAGCAGCATCACTGCAAAATACTCGTTCCTATGTCATGTTTCCTTTTTACTCATATTTGTAACTGACTTACCTGTAGGAATATTTTAATGATACATCAGTCATGGATAAATAGATTCAGGGAAGGGAGCATACAGACAGCAATGTGATCTCATAACTCTGTTTTAAAGGAAAAAAGTTGTGACACACGCTGATAAAATATTCTTGGGCTATCAGCCATGTCTGATGACAGGGACAGAGATGGTCCGTGCGACATCGGTGATATTTAACCAACCGACACGGCTGAAAGCCAGAGCAGATTTCATCCGCTGTAGCTGCCATGGAAGCTTCAGCTCTTACGTTTAATGTGAGGTTTACACTGTAGTTAAAAAGGTAAAGCAGGGTAATTTTATTTCAGATGTACACAGTATTTGTTACATGCCACAGGAAATTGAAAATGTGAGTAGCCATACATGAATAGAAAGCTTACAGCATTTTTCTGAACTCTTATAAAAAACTGGCACTTTTGATATAATATCACTGTTAGAGACAGAAGTTATGGCTGCCATAGGAATTCTGTGTTAGTGATGTGATACAATGGCAAGCGAGCTCTGTACGCAGGACACAACTGGACGATAAGCAACAAATATTTAAATATGGATTCCAATTAACATTATAACATTTCATAATGTGGGATACTTCATTGGGAAGTGTATCTGTCTCCTCCTGGTGACAGAGCTTGTACAAGGGCATGCTGAAAGTAATGACTCCCAATTTCTTTTCCATAACAGCAATTTCATTGAAACAGAAATGGCTACCTTCCTTGAACTTTGTTCCCTATTTTATACAAGTACTTCTCAAACAACCACTTCTGCAGTCCAGCCACAGCTTACATATTTCATGTACAGGTATTCGTCAATTAATGTACTAGTTGTGTTCCCAAAAGGAGTCACAGGGGGTGCAATGACATAAATGACATCAGGTACGCCGAACTTTCTCTTCTCCCCTTGCATTCCTCCTCCACACCTGCACAGCATCCTAATCCCCCCTTCTTACCTCTCTTGATGGGCCAGCAATTACTTCATACTAAAGCAAGTGTTACAGGTCTAAATTAATTGACTGCATTAAAGTGAAACAACATGTTTCCAACTTGCATATACCAAAGAGTACCTGTACTTTTGTAAGGCTGGCTGGACAGAACTCTGCGTCTTGTTGACAGAACTACATTTTCACCACTGTCTTACGGAGACATTACTTTTCAGCACAACCTTCCACGATGAATGTTGCTAATACCAAAGCCCACCAGTGGACACAGCATGATCCACAGTCTTATCCCTAGTTTTGTCAAGATCTGGTTTGATATCTTCCTTCCACCACTTTTGCTTTGCCAAGTGGATGCGTTCCAGCACATGTTCCAACAAATTTATTCTACGTATTTGTGTTCAATTATTTATTGGAGTCCGGCGTAACACAACAATATAACGGTCAAGGTTAAAATTACACAGCTACATGTTTCAGCCTTTTAAAGCCATCATAAGGCAAAACACATCATTACTATATTCAGACAGAATTAGTAATCATGTGCTTTGCCTGATGATGGCTTTAAGAAACCAAAATGTAATTTTAGCCTTCACCGTTATGTTGTTGTGTTACGACTGACTCCAATAAAGAATTGTATACAATAACACAACAGGATGCATGGAAATGAAAAGTATTTGTGTTCCCCCATCTCAGCTACAAGTCCCTGATGTAACTTTCCTGCCAAAACTGGAAAGCTGTATAATCAAGTTCCTTGGTGGAGACATTGTGTGCTATAACACTGTGTTGTAGTCTGGCAGGCGGATACCAGTGTGCTGGTGAAACACACCAAGCTGCAGTCTGATAGGTGGATACAAATGTTTTGGTGGAATGTGTGGCTCCATCTTCAGGATGACTCCAGATATCAGACATTTAGATTATGAAGGTACAGATGTTTGAAGTCACAATATGAAATCATGTCATCCACAAACAGCAGTTTCATTTGGCTGATGATACGGGATATGATACAGTGTACGTTGGTAGAAGTTTAATGACATTTCAGAGGAACACAATGCCTTCAGCTTCAATTTTCCATCCTGAAGATGAAGTACGAAGGCAAATCGAAAAGTCTTTGCCCCTGCTTTTATTCAGCCACAATAACACACATACAGAGAAATCAAAGTACAGGCAGTGTTCTAAGTACCTTTGACTATTTTCCCACATAGTCACCACCCTGGTTCAGGCATTTGTCCCATCACACCACTAGTTTGGAGATGCCGCTCTTGTAGAATTTGGCTGGTTGAGAGTGGAACCACCGCCAGACAGCGGTTTTCGCATCGTCATTGGAAATGAACCTCTGGCCTACCAGGAACTTCTTCAGTGGACCGAACACGTGGTAATCACTGGGGGTGAGGTCTGCACTATACGGTGCATGCTCCATAATCTCCTGTCCGAATGACTGCAGTCACGCCCGGGGATTCTTGTGGACGTTGTCGTTCTCCTCCATGACAACGCCAGGCCTCACGTGACAAACAGGACCGCCGCCCGACTGCAGTCATTCGGATGGGAGGTTATGGAGCATGCACCATATAGTCCAGACCTCGCCCCCAGTGATTACCACATGTTTGGTCCACTGAATAAGTTCCTGGCAGGCCAGAGGTTCATTTCCGAAGATGACGCAAAAACCGCAGTCCAGCAGTGGTTCCACACTCAACCAGCCGAATTCTACAACAGCGGCATCTCCAAACTAGTGGTGTGATGGGACAAATGCCTGAACCGGGGTGGGGACTATGTGGAAAAATAGTCAAAGGTACTTAGAACACTGCCTGTACTTTGATTTCTCTGTATGTGTATTTTTGTGGCTGAAAAAAATAGGGGCAAAGACTTTTCGATTTGCCCTCATATATTTGCTGCAGTGTTGGTTAAAACAAATTACAGAGCATTACATTTCAGAAGACTTGTCCTCAATAATATTGCAGAAGTCAGGATGTGATAGAATGCATGTAGTACAAGTCTACCCTTACAAAGGTGGCAGTACGTTCCTCCAAAATGTTGGGGGACTCCTACCCACCTATACAGCGTCACTTCCAACTTCCTCATGATCACTGCCATGAATATCTCAAATCTCGCACGTAACACTGGTGCTTGTAATGACTGTACTTCCATTTATGAACAAGAAATATTGACACACTACAACCATACAGTAATTGTGCTGTACTGATTAAACTGAACTGTGATCAGTGCAGATGAATTACATTACATAATGAAATCAATTTGTCAGAGCTTTGTTTGAACAAGTCTTCATCACAGTAGTGAGTCTGTTAGGAAATCTGTACAAATTAATAAGAAATGGCAAGTCTACCATTGCAACCATTTAAAGCTATCGGCCTGATGCTTCAGTGGCCCTGCCTGGGCTCCAACTGCACGTGGCCACCTCAAGTTTACAGTGAAAATTTGAGTGCATACAAATATGTCACGAAATTTAAGCATTTTTATATCATTTTTCCTAAACATGATATACATTTAAATACTACACCAAGTGAAACTATTTTACTGTACCTTTCCCAACAGTATACTGACCAATAAAGAAACAAAATCTTCAGTTTCTTTTGATAGGTGTGTCATACCTTTTGTTTGAAAACCATTTCCTGAAAAATTA
>NW_019724759.1:1367123-1405215 GCF_002891405.2 Cryptotermes secundus | reverse complement strand
AAACCATACTGAAACTGTCTCAAATAATTAGGTGGCTGGAATATATGTGACTGAGGTTGTCAGCTTACAGTTATACATTACTGATATCAAGAAAAATGTAAGTTTGGGAACACCTGTAGTCTGTCCATGTACCTTCTTAAGTGAAGATTAGTAGCACATCAGGATTATAATTCAGACTTCAGATAATGTTCAGCATCGACTGATATATTCATTTTGGGTTCAAATCATTATCACCACCTCCACGAAGATGCCTTAAGATCAGTCTTACAGTGTTTCATGACCTGACATTATTGGCCAAGTCTCTGTGTCTTTCGAGTTTTTGTATACCTACAGAAGACTCCTGATCATCTGCATGTGGATTAAACAGAGGACTTTTATAAACACATATAAGATTTGTAACCACTGTCCAGTGAAATTGATAAAAGTTGTTTTCAACGTTTCATCCTTTATATGTTTCAGTCAAAACGACCATCTTCAGAAGGACATTATCAACACTTATGGAAACTACTGTTACATGTCATAGATATATATGTTATATCGTTTAACTAATATGTAGATGTACACTGATTTGTTAAAACATCTAAAATTATTACAAAACGTAAGGACAAGAAACCAAATTGGTTCTAGTTTAAAACAAATACTGAACATTATTTTGTAAGCAGACTAATTGTAATAATTTTTAGATGTTTTAACAAATCAATATACATCTTAATTAGTTAAAAGATATAACATATAGATGTATGACATGTAACAGTAATTTCCATACATGTTGATAATATCCTTCTGAAGATGGTCGTTTTGAGCGAAACGTAAAGGATGAAAAATTAAAAACAACTTTTATCAGTCACACTTGACAGTGGTTAAAAGCCTTACATACAATTACCAGTGTGAGAAACCAGGATGAACCAAGTTACTTTTATAACCCATTACAAATGTTTCAGTGATATATCAGTGGTGCTTTACAATGATTTGCAGTAGACTGTACACCTTCTGATTCTGTTGCTTGTATAATTTTACAGCTTTTCATACTGGCCTACAACTGAACAAGGGCTTCCTTCTTCCCTTGGAAGGATACAATATTGCTACTGCAATCAGGAAAGGCTAAATATAATTACGTCATGTCTGATTTAGCTTAGAGGCTGTTCATCTGGCTCAAGTCCTTCCTATAAGCAAGCAACTAATCACTAGAAATTGTACTTTTCAGCTTACAGGTGCCAACAGGTTACCTAAGGAAGCAGGAGAACCACTGTACTCATTTGAATGTGAAATGAACTCTGTGGCCTTCCTTCCAATACACATAGGCACTGTCGGCAGCTGCAAGCTGTGTCTTATTGAAAAATAGAGACGATATTCCAGACAGTAAGAAACAATAAAAACATAAGTCCACGCCAAAGTTCAGAGTTGGTGCCAGCATATTTCATGAAGAATTTGCAGTTTGGTTTTTGAGATGGCTGCCCTGAAAAAGAAAGAAAGAAAGAAAATGTAGTAATGCTCATGTTAAACTTGAAGATCTCACAAAAACCTCACATGGTGGTTTTCTTATTGAAAATGAAATTTCATATTCTGCATCAAAAATAGAAATTTTTACAAAAGCTTCACAGTACCAAGGAGGAAAGTCTTATTAATCAATCCATCATTAAAATGACACTTTATAGTGTACAGTCTACAAATTACAACAAGATAAGCGACATGCTCAGAGAAAAACAAATATTTACTTTGCAGCAGTATAATCACCGTATGACATTATCGACATTACTATATGGCTTCCCGTCTACTCAGCCTTTACGTTAAAGCTACAAATTACTGTTATTTGCAATGTCAAGATTAGACAAATTTTGAATTGAGTTCACCGGTTTCATCTAGTGATCTGTGTTCTCATGTCTAAGTCTGTCAGTTAATGAATACAATTTTTTTAATTAGAATTGGTTGTTCTTTAGAATGAATGGAGACAAAAAGCATACTCATGTCTGTTTACCGCCACTAAGGACCTCGTATGGAAACTGCATTTCTTTCTGCTTCTGCTGCAAGAGGCTACGCAGTCCAAGTGAGTGTCTGTTGAGCTCATCTGTTTCATCAACTGGAGAAAAAAAAAGAATTAATCTCCTTCAGATGGGGCACAGTCTGTTTGCCCTTAAACAACCTGTAATATCTACAGCTCCTCTCACTGATTATCCTAACAGCTGGCCAAATTTTAAGTTAGTCTGCTGCTTGAAGTAATCAATTCCTCCCAATTTCCAACCCATGGTCTGTGTCTATGTCTACTAGCCTAATGACAATTGGAACAAATATGCTGTGTGTTTTATGAGGAGGCTCTATATGACTTGCCACAAAGTTGCAGTATTCGCTTCTGTCCCAGGGCTGAAGCTACTGTGTATGTTTGTAGTCTGCAGAAAATGAATGCACCAAAAGTGTGGATGGATATCTATCTGCTATGTGGATTCGTGAACATTTAACGATAACTAAAATTTGCTTCCTTATGGAGCACCATTTAGAAATAGCATCAGATGGTTTCACAGTCTCATGTGCAGCATATCTGTCTGTAAAACTTCCTAAAAGTTATTCACTGCATGTTTCAACCTATAAGGTCATCATCAGGTGTTTTAAAATTATAAATTATAAATGAGGAAACTGCTGTGCTTCCATATTGTGGTTGTTGGTCATCACTATGCGGTCCCTTCTATGCGCATATATATACAAAGTGGCTGGTTGATTTGTCTGCTCTGTTATGCAGTGCAAGAGGAACACGCAGCATAACACAGCAGGCATAACAACCCGCCACTTCGTATATACATGCACATAGAAGGGACCGCATAGTGATGACCAACAACCACAATATGGAAGCACAGCAGTTTCCTCATTTATAATTTATAATTTTAAAACACCTGATGATGACCTTATAGGTTGAAACATGCAGTGAATAACTTTTAGGAAGTTTTACAGAAGGACATGCTGCATGTGAGACTGTGAAACAATTTGGTACTAAATGAAGTGCAGCAGGGTGCTACAATATACTAAAGTAAAGTAAAGGTATCCCTGTAACAGGCCATGGAGGCCCATTGGGTTGTGAGATGTTGAGGTTCCCACATTTTCTAGACAATCAGCTCACAGATGGCAGCAAGGTTGTCACCCCTACGCGCCAGCCGCCCTTTACCCCCAAGAATATTCGTGGTACTCATTTCTATTAGAGGCTGAGTCGACCCCAGGGCCATAGTGGAGCTGGAAGGATTAGGTCAATTGAAAAAAATCCAACGACTTCATCGGGACTTGAACCCATGACCTTCCGCCTTGCATTAGAAATAAGAGCCCATGACCAAATCTGGACTGATACTCACTCCTTCCTGTTCAGTTCTCTTCATTCGTTTCTCCACTTTATTTTTGCCAGGTCCTTCTCCATGAAATTCATGAGATACGTATCTGAAATGAGAAAGAGAGACAACATTAAAGTCACTGTATTTTACGATCTTACAGAATGTAGTCATGTTTCCAAGTAACATGTAAAATCCTTTCATCCTGAAGTTTCAGACACAAAAAAGGGTATGATCCATATATAGTTCAATCTGTTATTTTGTGAAATAATAAAAATATGTAACATTCCTTTTTCCAACGCAACTTACTCATACAGCTAATAACCAGAAATGGGCATGCGACAGCACATTAAAGTCGTGGAGATTGAAATGATTAACACAAAATATTTTAATAAAAGTACAATGGTACAGTAATAATTTCAAGGCATGTTTCTTCCTAATTCATGCAACCTATCTGCAAAATGAACCATTCTGCCACATTCTGTGCCTGCACAGCAAACTATATCAAGTACAAAGTATTTACACACTCAAATGTCACAATATGTTGGCTAGTTACAAACTGTCACACAGAGAATGAGAGAAAAGGAAGTCAAAACAACACGTATATATCAAAATGTTCTACTGAAAGCATCTGAGGTGGAAGACAATAATCTCACCCCCCATGATAGGGTAATCATGATAGTGCTAGTCAGCAGAGGGACCCTACAATTTAACATGGGCTCTAACCCATCGGGGGAGGGGTATCCTTTATATTCCTGAAGCTCGAACTCTGGTAGATATGAAGCATCATCTGAGAACAGAAAAATCTGTACAAAGATGCGAGTGGGGATTAAACTCAGAACCTTCTGAATGGGCATAACAGCTTACCCCAGGACCTTTTTCTTAAGGACCTAATTTAAGTGGCTCTATCATTGCTCCCAACTCAGTCACCATGTTAATATGGCTGATGGTAGACAACTAAAAGAACATGTGAGTGGCATGATGACAATACAGAGTTTCACATAAATCCATCAGTTGGTTCACACATTACCCTGAGGATGGCACAGGTGGATGATAAACACGGTAGTTCCATAATATCGCCTGTTTCCACTGAAAACTACTTCCTCCTTGGAATATTTTTCTTAAAATGGCAATTACTGTCGAAACTTTTTCTGCTCCAAAGAATGTACTACCATTTGACATAGTGTGACCTATCTTAAAAACAGATATGCTATTATCTGTGCTGACCTGAAAGCTTCCTTTGCAATCATCTATGTAGTCGAGTTTAACATTTGGTTTGTAGCCCTCCTTTTCTTTGAAGTCTGAGGTCAGACCACTGTAGCGCTCGTGATGCCCAAACTTTTCATCATCTCTGAAAAAGACAAAGCAATGCTGTATATTAAATTCCTTAATCAGTCTTGACCATCATGTACACCTCCCTAATACTCAAGTGGGTCAATCCCGAGAGACAAGACGAGACTTGCAATCCAGTTATAGAGGAGATTACAAAGTGTTCAAAGCTCAGATATTCTTTACCCTTCAGAATATCCTACTCTACTCCATAATCAAAGCAAGTGGCCGATCCTTGTGCCCATGACAACTCTCTTCCCTAAGGTCTGCTGCAGACAAGACTTGACAGCTACAGGACAACTTGGGTGACTCGGTCTGCAGCCACCTGCTCACACTAGTTCCTCACTTGTGAATTTTTATACCCTGAAGATGGAGGCAATACGTTCCTCCAAAACATCGGTTTACATAATATCTATACAGTGCCACATCCCAGAAGACGGCATTCTTCATGAGTGACACACTGAATATATACATTCAAAACTAAGTGCAGTCTGCTACAGAACAAGATTGCTTAAACCATATACATCCATAAATACTTTAAAAATGGTTTATCACTCTTATTTTAATTCTATTATAAATTATGGTTTACCCTTTTGGGGTAATTCAACCCAAAGTATAAAAATTTTTAGAATGCAAAAGAATATAATTAGAATTATATTGAAATGCAGAAGGAGTGATTCGTGCAGAAACTTATGTAGTGAATTAGAAATTGTGCCTCTGGCATCTCAGTACATATTATCTCTTATGCTCTTTGTGATAAAAAACAGAAACAAATTCATAGTAAATTCAGAGATTCATAGAATAAATACCAGACAGCAAAATAATCTCCATCAACCAACCTCTTGTAAATTTAAGTAAATATCAAAAGTGAGTTTACTGTTTAGGAACAAAGGTCTATAATAATCTACCACAACATATTAAGGATATATCGAGTGACACTAAGAGTTTTGAGGTACAATTAAAACAATTTTTACATTTATATTCTATTTATTCATTACAGGATTATTTCTGTTATAAATCTTTTTAAGATACGAGTAGCTGTCTTGCTTTACAATTAAAAGAAGACATGATTGTCAGTCTATGTTCTAGTTTTTAGTTACTTATTTTAGATATACACAATCTTTTATATCACTGTATACTAGTCTTTATTTCAATTTATTATACTATTAATGTATGTTATACAAAACTCATTAATGACAGTGTGTTTTAAATATGGATTTTTTAATTAATAGACTTGTATAAAACTGCACAAATTGTATAAGGTTTACCACTGCTCTTATTAATAAAATTAACTTATTTTATTATATTGTATGTTTATCAATATTGTATTATAAATGTGTATGCTACTGGATGACAACTGTAATTCTTAGTTGTGACTGCAACTAGGACGATCTCCACATCCGCACGAGAACGTACTCTTGACAGGATTTATGGCAGGTGAATAAATGAAATGAGAAAAGTGTTAAATTTCTCTTGGGTGGAGGGTTAGCCATTACAGTTCTTTCTACAGTGTAATGTACTGCAGGCACTACACCCTGACACCTAATATAACATGTCAACAGCATAACATTCATCTGTGGTGTAGTAAAAACCTGACCTCGAACTTTAGCCGGTATGGACTGGGAAGGCCATTGTCTCTACTGCCGAAGCTTAAATGATTCCGTTTAAAATAACAAAGCTTACTTACCTGCAAACTATTATTTGATGCTGTCTGCGTTTATTCATTTTATTCTTAACAGCAGAGAGATTTCTTTCATAGTTATATGTACCCTACACCTTCCCACTGAAACTCAAACCGGCCATATTTCGGGAACAAAATTCTACCAATCAAACGGCATCATTTCAATCATGTGAACCAACGGGTACATCCAACGTTATCATGATAACTTTTGGGTCAGGTCGGGAAAGTACTCTGTGCCCTGGGTTCCTTAAGGTATCACAGTACTCTCTAGGGACGAGGGATTAGCAAGGAAACTGGCAACCGCAATTAACGAGAACTGTTATCAGCCTGAGTTGAACACACGTTACTGAATAGAGCAGCGAAAATTGAGGTAACTGCTTTTCCGTTTCCTCAATTTGCGGTTTGCCAGTTTCCTTGGTGTGCCCTCGCCCTTATAGAGCAACAGACACTAGGAAACCACACGGCAACGCAATTGTGAGAAGACTGGTATGCTCAGTTGCCTGGAAGTTGAATTTCTCAGTCTTTCCTCGAGTTGCGTTGCCATTAGCTCAATTTACGCTGCTTCATTCTATAAGATGTGTTCAACTCGGGCTAATGAATTCTCGGAAATTGCGGTTGCATGTTTCCTTGGTGTGCCCTCGCCTTCAGTCTTCCGGGAGTTGCGTAGCTGTTCCCGTAATTTGCGTTACTCCAATTAATTCCATGTTCAATCAGTCTGACAATTCTCGGAAATTGCGGTTGCTAGTTTTCTTGGTATGCCCTTGGGCGATTTGACATCCAGGTTATGTTGATGCTGAAGTCAATGAATGATGTTCGAATTCATCGATCGCTAGTACCAAAGTGAAGTCAGTAACCATTACCATGGTACTGTAGGATTGCGTGGTTCCAGTGATGCAAAATTGATATGTCCCAAGTTTGTTTCTCTGCCCTCTGCGCAAACGTGTTTCATTTTCCAAAATATTACATTTCAAAGATTTTCATAGAATAGGCTATTCCTCTGCTTTCTATGAATATAATACTTTTTTCTTTCAATTTACCTGTCTTCCACTATGTCTTGCAACCTGTCCCTCACACATGTACTCCTCTGGTGGTCCAAATCTGTGGACCCCAGCAGTGGTCTGAGATGCCCTGTGCCGCTTCTAGGTGCTGGTTCTGTCTTAGTGAAACCTACATCTGTGTTTCCTTCAGATGTTATGTATCCCAAATTTCATGGAAGTCATTTCTTTCTAATGGGGCATTCATTCTAGTTTATGATTAGTATTATTTCCTGGGATGTGACAGCACACAGTCAAGTACATGTTCACTTACATTTTAGAGCACTGTAATGCCTCAATCTCCAGGACTGACAAGTGAGTCAAGCAAGCAAATGCACAAGCAGCAAAGAGAACAATTCTTCCATGTCAAGTGCTTCGTTTAGTTTTATTTGAAGCAAACATGAAAATCAAACTTTGCATTTGTAGCTGCCTGTAAGTGTCCTCCTTCATGGTCAAAGAGTAAGCCAAACACTATACCAACAAACAGAACATTCAAGAGCTTTCATGCTCTTCAACCCTGAAGATGGCGGCACTGCATTCCTCCATAATATCAGTACACTTCTACCACAATACACAGTCATATCCTTGGGATATTCTTCAAAATTAGTTTTTGGTTTAACACTTAGCTCAGTCATCTCATTCAAGCTATGTACCTCAAGCTTTAACAAGCACCTAATTTTCTGTCAGCTTACTGTCTTGGAGAGTGCTGACATGCATGTGAAAGGAGAAGTACATAACTAGAAAGAAGGAGCCATATAAAATTCTTTTTCTTGTGGAAAATAGGGTTATGGGAATAATATGATGACATGCATGTTAGTTTTAATGAATGAAAGAAGTTTCTTGAGGGGCTCACATTGCTCTTACCCTTAGGCTACACCACCTCCATCTGACAAAGCTGTCTTTAAGGAAAATGCCAGGCGTCACCCAGGCACCCAATCAAAAGCATCAGGCTGCCACCTTGGGTTTGGTCTATTTAATCAGACAACCCAAGAGTCAATTCTATATTTTGTCTGGTTTTAATATTTGAAAGTGTGCGGTCAGCTAACATTATAAAGGAACAAGACACGGTCAGGTCATATACTGGATGTGACAAAGGGAGAAATCTCAGCTATTGTATCCAGATCTGGCTGTTACCAACTGAAAAACCACAAAGTAAAACACAATTGATTCAAATGTCTGTACAATTTTCACAGCAATTCAAAACAGGAGTACATTTCACTACCCTTTTACACCAGTTATACAACAGCACTTTATTTCATAATACTGCAACAAGCTCACAAGCTTACATGCAAATTCTTTTCTGGCATTATGAAAATAAAGAGATGAATTACCATATTAGCAATAAGTTCTTTTGCAAATATGGCTGGATAAATTGCAATTATATAACTCCTATTGTATTAATTCCCTGACATAAATGTTTATATAGTTATTCATATAATTTCACTTCTCAGTCTTCACACATCCAAATATTAACATTAATCAAAAACTAAAAACTTCTGGTATTTCATTCATAGCACAAAGATGTTTATTGTGGTATATAATAATCCTATCCAATCTTCAACATAATGCGTCACACCTTTCTCTTCAATATTTGTGACAGCTAGTTGGTTGAGGCACTATGCTAAAAGCCAGAAGGCCAGGGGGTTTCATTCCTGATGAGGTTATTGGATTTTACAATTGGTCTAATCCTTCTAGCTGCAGTATGGCCCTAGGGTCGACTCAGCCTCTAACAGAAATGAGTACCAGGAATCTTCCTGGGGATAATGGGCAGTCGGTGCTTAAGGCTGACAACCTCACCACCATCTGTGTGCCAACTGTCTAGAAAATCTGGGAGCCTCAACATCTCAAAATTCTATGGGCCTCCATGGTCAGTTACAGGGAATGGCTTTACTTTTTTTACCTTTTCACAGTACGTAATTCACTTTAAATTTCTGATCAGGTAACAATAAGTCTGATTTATTTTTTACAAATTCAAAACTTAATAGGTTGATACCTTCCTTGAAAGCAGCATGTGCATAAGCCTCATATTGCTTGTATAAAGGCGATAAAATGATGAGTTAAACAGGAGTGAGTCACCATAATGAAGTATCATCAACTCTTACACTCTGCTGTCTCCAGTTCTCCCTCTTGGAAAGTTAAACCCACTAATTAAATGAACAGAACTGGAAATACATCACACTATTAGTTTCTGAATGCAGTGCTAAGAGGTTTAGTTGATACTTCATGTGAATGTTTATCTGTTTCTTTCCTTTAGGTTAATTTATTTTAGCAAATTATATCCCACCTGGTCAGTTTTCATTTGGTCTGTTTCAGTTTCAAATTTGGTAGACCCAGTCTCATACTGGACTGAACAGTAATTTTATCATGTCAATCTAATTCTAATAGAGTGAGCCCATTTCTGGTGCTTTCTTTACTTATTATACAGCATCCCTTTAGTACAATTCCAGTTTCATTTGCCTGGATTTTAAATTCCATAGATTCGGTCTCAAATTGGACTGGAACCCGGTTACTTAATGTCAGAGTTAATTCGAGAGGAGATCACCTGAAAGAGTTAGAAGCACAGGTCTCTTTCTACAGGAAAAAAAAAATGGTAGTTTCATGCTTGGTTTTAGTATCAAGTTTGAACTATAAATAGCATCAGCAGATCTGACACACTTCTGACAATTTTCTTGGTATGCACTGCCCAACAGTAATGCATACCAACTGAAGGAACCATTGATAAGAGGCATGTTATAACAACTGGATGTCATGACATTCCAGGAAGGCAATCATGATAAGAATACTGACACAGCAGTTCAACCTAGTGCATAAGAGTAATTCTGCCTAGGTACCCAATAGAATAGGAATCTCTTCATGCCTTCTACACCAGAAGATGCAAATTCAACCCATTTCCAAAACACTGTGGTTTCTATATTAAGATTTAGGATGACAGGCGAAGTCTAAAACAATAGCTTTACAAGTTATGTCACATCACTGTCAAATAACTTTTGTAGCATTTACTGTGTTTTCATTACATTCTATAAAATATCCATCTGACTAATATTATTAAGCTACTTGGATATAATTTAAATACATAAATAAGAACAGATAAATGTAACATGGGTATTATTTCACTTACATATGATGTACTTATTTTTTTTCCTTGTGGGTTTAGTTTATCACGCTGTCAGTATCTCAGACTATATACGAGTAGCAGTGCTTCCCAGAGTGGGGCAATGAGCAAATGATGTTGCATTCATCACCTCATCACCGATATAGTAAAAAAAATCACCACTGTCAGCAATAAATTATCGATGTTGCAACCCTGACTTTCCGAGGAAAAAGAGTTGGCAACACTAGTACAGCAGTCAACATAAATACTTGGGAGCATAAGTATGTGAAAGTTAGACCATAGCATCTGTCACTTCTGAAAAGTAAACATTTCCAATTTAACTTTGTGCAGTTTTTGTTGTAGAAAAGAGTTAAGTTTGTTTAATTTTCTTATGTATTGTCAATGTTTTTATGCTAGCAGGCATTTTTATATGTAACATTTTTACATGTTGTTAGTTTTCTGGTTACCCAAAAGTCACACTACCACCAATTTAAATAAAATGAACACTTTGCCACAACTGTATTAGGTTCATTTAACAGCTGAAAACATAAACATAATTTCTCATATTTCGTTGTTTCTTTCTCTCTGCTTGTGACAGTAGACTTTTAAAATTTGTTTGCAGTATATTTTCATTCCTCCAATAATAATATTTAAACATCAAACCCAATGTAACCTATAAATGCCAAAAGTATAACAGTACATCCATAAACAAGGATGGCTTTAAGATAAAGAGACATAGTAACAACCCATCTTACCCAGCTTCTCATCTGGTAAGATGGTTACATTTATCAACTGTTAGTGAAACATCATTTTTACCTAAATAAGAGATGGTTACCTACTAACAACACAGTATCAGCATTAAATAAAAATGCCATTTATTTATTATACCACATATGTGTTTGTAGTAGCATAAATACATGTTAAACACCATTAATTTCCTTGTATAATCCACACATGCATACAGTATACTTTATAAACCTATTTTCCTTTCAGTTGCTGCTAACCCCATGCATAAAATGAATAGTGCAAGCAAGAAAAATGTTCATCAATATTCACATGAGTATCTGAAGTTTTGTTTCATATCTGATCCTCAGGATGAATGGTCAGCATTCTGTCTACTGTGCCAACACTGCTTGACCAATGAATACAATGAGAAAAGGTCATCTCCAAGCACATTTGAAGGCAAAACATGGTGCTTATATAAACTATGATTTGAACCAATTTAAGTCTCTAAAGGAGAAGTCTGAGAAAAGATTAACAATAGAATCATTGTTCTCTGTATGAACTGCTACCCAAAATTGTACTCTTGCAGCTAGTCATGAAATTTCTCTGCTCATGGATAAAACGAGACAAAAAAATCTTACTACTGGGGAGGATTTAATCAAGCCAGCAACTTTTCTCAAAACAATTCTGAAGAAAGATGACTAAGATGTCAAAGGAATGCCACTGAGCAAAAACACTGTTAGCAAAATAATATATGAGGTGGCTAAAGATGTGGAAACACAACTTGTTGAAAAGTTGGTTGGTTTCCAATGGCTGAATTTGGGATCATTTAACCCATTTTGCTTCTTGCTTCCCAATAGAGAGCACTCAAGATCTTGTTCTGTTGCATACTGAATTCAGTTGAGCAGTTGAGATCAAGAAAATTCTCAATACACATGGATGAATCAACTGTAGGGAACAGTGAGGCTGTTTTGGTGGCCTATGTCATATATATTGACAATGGTGAATTTATGTTGCTCTGTGAAGCATTGCAAACCACCACTACTGCTACTGATATATATAATAAACACAAAAATTATTTAGATGAAACTCAAATATCAATGAAAAATAATACCTCTTGTGCTACAGAGAGTGCTCCTGTTGTGGCTTGTGCATTGTGTTATTCACAGAGAAAATTTAGTTTCCAAAAAACTTTCACCTGTTCTAAATTAGATATTGAATTCAGTTATAAACTATATCAACACTATCAAAGCTAATGCCAAATGCGAGTCTCTTCAAACAATTCTGTGAGGATACAAACGCTGAACATATGACTGTTGCTTCACACTGAGGTCAGATGGCTGTCATAGGGAACTGCCTGAGAAGATTCATGGAACTACTTGATATTCTTAGCGAGTTTTTGAATGACAAACCTGAAATGAAACTCCTACAAACAGCTGATGGTCAAGCATTTGTGAGTTATTTGACAGATATCTTTGAGAAACTGAATATGTTAAATATACAACTGCAAGGAACAAGTAAGAACCTTGTTGATGCAGAGGACAAGCCATTTGGCTTCACTGCATTTCTGCGGTTATGTCAGAAGAATGTTTCAGCCAAAAAATCTAACCAATTTTATTGGCTAAATTAGCGTGAGGTAACTGAAGCTGCTGTACATGTTATTGCTGATCATGGTCTGATCTGCCTGGAGGGACTCAGCAAAATCAAGAGAAACCTGCCACAATAACTGGTGTCCTGGCTGGAATTTTACCAGAGCAGATTATGAATACAAGTCTACAGCATTACTGCTACATGAACCTGCTCAGCTGAATATTTCCTTCTGCTGTCTGGGTACTGATTTATTTATGATGGTGCCTGCAGCTTAGATTATATAGTGATGGTTGGTTGATTGGTTAACTGGATAATGAAGTGGAAAGAATGTGGAAGAAAGCAGACACTGACTAATTTGAAGTACTATACTGCAATTTGTCTAAAGGGACTGAGGAAAACCACAAAAACCTCAGTAAGAGCACTTTCTATGTTAAGACTGCAGATACTGAAGTCAGTTCCACACATGCAAGGTCATATTTTTACTTTTGTGCACTAACATTACTTTTCAATAAAAAAAGTTTGTAAATAAAAAAAATTTCGCTCCATGCTGTTTTACATATATGGCGTAATCAGCTACGCACCCAGCCCACACTGACACTTGTAGTCCTGAAGGTTGAAACGCAGGTTTACGGCTAGGCAGTAAGACAGTATGACACTAGTGTGCTGTGTCTGGGCATGAAAAAGCAAATATTTGTGCTTCTTTCCTCCTTCAATCAGAAGAATGGCATTTGAGCGCTTATACACTCTTATGTGCAAACTGCAACAAAGCGTAAGCATTATAATGGTCAAACCAAAGTGCTTGAACCCAGCGCTGGTACCTACAGAATCCATGTCACATGCATTTGTAGGACGTAACTGATACCATGTGACATGCTAACTCTGTCAACACGATTTAGAAGCTCAGTTATACTGGGGTACCAAAATCTGGGTCTCCAAAACTGTCCACAACAACTCTATCTGCAATTTTCCTGTGTTCAGTACTGGAATGAGTAGGACTATTTCCAACAGCTAGAACAGAAGCCTCAGCGACATTTCTTAAGCTTCCATCTCGTAGTTTTGAACTGCTCACCTTGCGATGTGCTACCATCTGTTCTTCATCAAAACTACTACTTGTACTACTACCCTCATTAACATTTTGAACCATCCTGTGTGCTTTGCCACTTCGGCGACCTTTATCAGACAATTTCAGTACATAATTGGATGTTGTGTTAACACCTTTCCTTCCGACTTTGTGGCAATTAGGTGATGGCTGTGAAGACCCATCACCAGCAGCTGATGAGGAATCAACGGACACAAGTTCTGACATAACCAATTCTCTGTTCTTGTATTCTTGCTTGAGAGATTTTGTTGGAGACTTACTTGCAAAATCAGAACTCTTACCTTTTTGACCTTTCATTACTTCACTGCCGTTATTCATAGTTTTAAGAGCCACAGCACCTTCAGATGACTTTACTGGAGATTTATCACTTGTACCTACAGTCTCACCACTGTCTTGTTTAAATTTGACATCGTCCACTACTTCTAAACTTCTGTGTTCAAGAGATATGGAAGAGGCAGAATTTGATTTGCCAAAAACCTGCTGTAAAGTTGAAATACCAATATGTGCATTGATATCACTTTCAAAATTGTTCCCATTAAAGGCTAGATCCCTATTACCAGTGCTATTGTTATTTGGTGTTGATGGAACAGATATGCTTTTCTGATCTGTTTCACAGTAACTACTCGACTCCTTCACTGGGCTCTTCCCTAAAGACTCTTCACTATTGGAGGATCTTCCCATGTGGCTGCCATCTGTAGAAATCTGCATTGGGGAGTATGGAGACAAATCTGTGTTGATGTTGGAGCAATTAACATCAGAGTGACAGCTGAGTGGGTTAGTGCAATTGGTGGAGTGTTGAACAGATGCAGCACCAAGAGATGAGCTGTGACAATCTGCAGGCTTGTTTGTTGCTGTTGTAGATGTGGGACTACTGGGTGAACTGCAATCAGATGCAATCCTAGAAGGGGACCAAGAATTACTAAATGGACGTAGCATGAAACAGAATGACAACACAAGACAAGAACAAGAAGTTATTAACATCTCTTACTAATACTAGTACTCATAATGTTATATTATAGCGTCCTGTTGCACTGATTTTCATCCATTATATGTATACAGTGGCCGTCCTGTAGTGCACATAATTTCACCTGTCACTTCACAACATGTTTCGGCAACACAGTGCCATCATCAGGTGTCCCAACTACGTCAATCTATTGCATTGCTTGCCCTCATATGTTTTCACAAACCATTTAAAAAGTATTAAAAAGTCCGTATTTGTCAACTATGATAAATTTACACTCGCTAAAACTTGTTAAGATAATTCATCTTATTTGTCTTCATTAAAAATTGTACGTGGTTCGTTCATTACAGGGTCGTTTTTCTTATTTTCTGTGTAAACCGCATCTTATGATGTGTTACATAACACTCGCAGCTAAGAAGGGAACACATATCACAAGACGTGGTTTACACAGAAAATAAGAAAAATGACCCTGTAGTGAACGAACCACATACAAGTTATAATTAAGACAAATAAGATGAATTATCTTAACAAGTTATAGCGAGTGTAAATTTATCATAGTTGACAAATACAGACTTTTAGTATACTTTTTAAATGGTTTGTGAAAACATATGAGGGCAAGCAATGCAATAAATTGACGTAGTTGGGACACCTGATGATGGCATGTGTTGCCGAAACATGTTGTGAAGTGACAGGTGAAATTGTGTGCACTACAGGACGGCCATTGTATACATATAATGGATAATACTAGTACCATTACAATATAATGCATGCATAGACTGAGGGTGTTTGAGAACAGGGTGTTGAGAATATTTGGACCGAAGAGAGATGAAGTGACAGGAGGTTGGAGAAAACTGCATAATGAGGAGCTTCATAACTTGTACTCTTCTCCAAGTATAATTAGTATGATCAAGTCAAGGAGGATGAGGTGGGCAAGTCATGTAGCACGAATGGGGGAGACGAGGAATGCATATAGAATATTGGTGGAAAAGCCAGAAGGAAAGAGACCACAGGGAAGACCAAGGTGTAGGTGGGTGGACAATATTAGAATGGATCTTAGAGAGATAGGATGGGATGGTATGGATTCGATAGATCTGGCTCAGGATAGGGACCAGTGGAGGGCTCTTGTGAACACGGTGATGAACCTTCGGGTTCCATAAAATGCTGGGAAATTCTTGAGTAGCTGCAGAATTGGCAGCTCCTCCAGAAGGGCTCAGCTCCATGAGTAGGCAAGCAATGCCCTAAGCAGTAAAAGCAGCATTACAGACTAAGGTACTACAGTTCTGATAATCATAAATTCCTTGCATTGAGTGCTGGATTGAGATCAACGTGGACTACTCGGGGCCACCCCACACATCAAAAGTGATAACTGATTACAGAATATTGATGGAATGAAAACTAAAAAGATAAAACCAACTTCCTCAGAGAAAAAACCTGCATAAGAGATGCAGTTCCCATTGTTTTGAGCACTAGAAGAGACAACATCTGTATCACCTCCATCTTCAGGGTATAAGACATCCATGAGTGAGGAACCCTGAAGATGGAGACAATATGTTCCTCCAAAACATCATATCCCAGAAGATGGAATTCTTCATAGTCACCATTGTGAAAACCTCAAATCTTATGAAACCAAATGTCATTTCACAACCAATATTATGGTCTGTTAACTTTATTTTCAGTATAACAGCAATAAGAAATTATATCAAAATTTGATAATATATTTAACACCTACCTGTTGGGTGATTCTGGAGTTCGGGGAGCAGTTGGAGTGGACAGTAAGGCACGGTTGTTACCATTTTGTTGGCTGTTGCTGTAACCATTCTGTAACGGGTGTAAGTTGACCATGGTGTTTCCATCCAGCACCTCATCATCAAAGAACCGGTATCTGCAAACAGATGTACTTGCTTTTCATATTTGCATTCAAGAAAGCTAGTTACTTTTCAAAAACAATAATTGCGAGTTTCTTTCTCTCAACAAAAATAGAGCCTCCTTGGTTGCTCTTCCTTCCACCCAAGAAAGACTGAACAAGACCACATGAAACACTAATCTGCCATTGTGTGTCATCTGTGAAGGTCAATGCATATGCAAAAACACAGACTCTGTAACTAATACTTTTCCTCAGTGAGATCTGAGGCAATGACTATGGACATAACTGTATTCTGGGGTGTGATTTCTTGAAAAAGCTAAATAGTTCCATTCAGTGTGAGTGGTTAAGATTTTCTTATTTCAATTATTCACGTGAATAACTGAAATAAGAAAATCTTAACCAGTCACACTGATAATGATATTAGTGTGACAGACCAGAATGAAACAAATCAAATTCGTGTGATTTCTTGTTATCTGGTAGAATGTTACAAATGTTTTGGAGGAAAAAGTGGTAATGTCCTGTCAGACATACAAGCTCTCACATCTCAGAACACAGTAGTCTTCATAATAAAGTGGAACCACCATTTAATATTCCTCTGCATGAGGTTTTACCTCACTTGAGGTTCAAGTGAAAGTGTTCATATTTATCAGAACAAGAGAATAGGCCATCATCAAACCAAGTAAAGATGTGGGATACATATGGCTCCCTCTAATCTGAGATAAAGGCACCGGTAACATTACCGAGTTTTACCAATGACCATTCCTAGGCTGCCTAAGTCATAGCGGTTAGTGCCCAAGTCTGATCTGTTAATAGTACAAAATAAAAATGTAATAATAAATCTATCAGCATAATGGCAACTGAGATAAGTCTCCACACAATGGACCTAGACAGAGGTGAGAAATCTACATCACATTATGCTTGCTGACTCTTCGTCAAAATCATGTCCCTTGCAATGTCATTACAGTTATGGTATCATGAATTGTGAATAAGCTCAGTGTTTGCTATTCTGTTATTATGCATGGGGAGGTACTTCAGAGTCCACCTTTACGCCCGCCCACAACCAACCAAAGTTTGTAATGTACCTCTACATAGCACCACTGCTTCATGCACCTTGTTATGCCAATAAAAGCTTAGTGCTTTAATGTGAATGGAGATATATTTTCTGAACTTTTCAAAATCACAGTGTGCGTATTTAGTGAACCTGCAATTCCACTGTCCTTCATAGGGGTTGAAACATGTGAGTGGATCACAATGAAGTAAATAGAGGGTTGAACAAATACAATGTTCACATAGTGGGGGGTGGAGCCCGGCTGGGTCCACTCGGCATGTCGGCCACTGGTTGGCCTATTGTACCTGTCTCAGGTGATTATGATGATTTGGCGGAATAAAGACTGGCAGGGTAAACCAAAGTACTGGGAAATAATCTGCCCCAGCACCACTTTGTCTATCACAAATCCCACTTGACCAGACCCGGGCTGCCGCGGTGGAAAGCCAGCAACTAACCGCTTAAGCTATGGTGCGGATAATACAATGTTGATTATCATAACAATTTTCTGTAGAAATCTCAGTGAGTTTGTATGCCAGTTTGAAACATATTCAAGAGAGGACATAAACCATCACCTATCCTCCCTGCAGGCTACATCTTACCTAAAGCCATACATGTCTTCTCCAAGTGAATTCTCCTCATCGCTGTCCTCTGCTGCAATGTACTGCACTTCCAAGCACATGTCACCCAACTGCGACTGCAAGATATCCACAGCTTCTTGATGAGAGGCCTGCATGAACATCAGGGCTCTGTATTCATAATTTGGAGACATTTTGGAAGGTGTTCTAATTTAATTAAAACTTTGAAAAGTACTGTCTTCTGGGATATGAATGCTGTGTAGTCTGGTAGAAGTTTACTGACTTTTGTAGGTATGTTAGTAAAATTCTATGAGACTACATGGCGCCATATCCCAGAAGACAGTGTGTTTCTTAGTCACCACAGAGAGAACCTCAGATCAAGTATAAATTGCATACAGTTGTTACTTCCTGTATACACTGAGGGATGCTAACAACTGACCTACAGGCCAGCAGCAACCAAATACAGTTACAATCATGTGTAAACCATTAACATAATTTGATCATATCTCTATTTTAATTTCATCCTATCACCATCTTCTTTTCCAAATGTTTTAAACAAAATGTTCTCATTTTCTTCATTGTTTCTGTTCATACATTCAGTTTTTATCATAAGCACCTCATTACCAAAATACATCAAGCTCACTCCATAACTTAGATTCAGAATATGCGTGTTCTTTTAGGTTCTCCAATGGACTCAATTTGACACAGAAATTGCTTCCTGCTGTTAAATTCAATCAGACAACCCCACAATTTCGAAAAAATTAAGTGAGATTTACTATGGTAGTTTGTCATGTGTTCAAATAATTGGAACAATGGTCAAATCTGAGGATCTCACAGCAGTGACTATGAATATTACTGTGTTCTAGGGTGTGACAGGGTAGAAGATAATCTCTTCTTGTGCCATGAAGAAGGAAGGTGCAGGTTCCTGTGATACTACTAGACTATGTGGCATCACTTCCCAGAAGGCAGCGATCTTCAGGTCCTCATCCTCTGTGACCTGCTGCACACAGATGACTTAGCGATTCATCGGGAGACACTAAGGAAAGCAACACACAAAGCAAGTCCAACCCAGAACTACACTTCAATGTCTAGCCTTAAAAATACAGGGTGATTCTAAATTACTATCGGTGTTTCCATGGCCTATAATTTTCAAACCGAAAATAACAAAATAAAACTGCTGATGGAATGTCAAAGTGTAATTCAAGAAGTTTTATTTTATGGATAATAAAACTTTTTGAGTTACATTTTTATATTCCACAAGCAGTTTTATTTTGTTATTTTTCGTTTGAAAATTATAGGCCACAGAAACCCTGACAATAATTTAGAATTCATATTACAACAGTTACCTGCTTCAAGTCCTTGCCATTTGCAGAAAGTATCGCATCTCCAACATACAGCGCACCACATTTTGCTGCTGCTCCTTCGGGCTCCAATTCTGAGATCAAAATAGGCACACCATGTTCACGGCCTCCCTGAATGATAAAACATAAAAAATAAAATAAAAAACTTCAAAATAACAATATAAATTTTAGGATCTGAGGTTCTCATGGTGTTGGCTATGAAGAGTTCTATTTTCTGGAATACATCTCTTCTTAATAATATGAATTGTAAACGTGAGAACACCAGTCACATGTAAGATGGTATCAATTATTTCCTTTCTGAATGCTGAAATAAGAACATTAAGATTAAAAGAAGAATAAGCATGGACTTACATTCCATCCTCACAAAGCGACTGCCAAAGAAGACTTCTACATTTACTCACTGTGAAAGCTTAAAATTTTACAGAGAAAAAGCATGCAATGCTGTAAAACAGTAACTCTGAAGCAGACACAGGATTAACTTGTTTCAGTTATGCAGGCACTGATAATCACCTGAGATAATGATATGATAATAATGGTGAGGATATAAATATAATGAAGATAGAAATAACTTCTGATTGACTAAACTGAAATAATATTTTCGTCATACGCATCCTGTTGTGTGTCATAGTTTACAGGAAAAGGTTTGACCATCAACATAACATTTCATTAAATAAACCAAGGTAACTACACAACAATATTTAATTAAATAAACCTGATGATGGTCCCGTGAGGACTGAAACATGTAGCAGCCACTGAAATAAACCAACTGTTAAGAGTTATCTTGGTTTATTTAATTAAATATTGTTGTATTGATGGCCAAATCTTTTCCTTTTAACTTGAAATAATATTATCGCTCTATCACAATAATAACACTAGGACACTAAGAATTTACCACTTTTGCTGGATGTGAGGTTTGGACAGCAGTGACTGTGAAGAGCATACCACCTTCTGGGATGTAACACCATACAGTCTGGTAGAAGTCCTCCAGAATGTCAGTGGACTTCTATCATGCTACATGGCAGTACATCACACAAGATAGTACTCTTCGTCGTTTTACTTTCTCTCTGGAAGTGCCTTAAAATTGTGATGGATAGATGGACGGTTAGAAAGATGAACCCTCATAAATTACATACAGTTAATATAACGACCACTGACGTTTTCATAGGAAATGTAGAATGTTAGAAAGTTAACTAGACTTTCTCTTTTCATAAATTTGTAGAAATTATTCTAATTTTTGCTCATGCACCGTACAGCTACTTCCTTCCTATACTGGCTTTCACCGACTTCCAACATTAGTTACAAGCTTCACAAAAGGCACTTTCCGTCACTGACAGTTTATCTACCATGAAAAGTTTAAAACATTTCCACTTTTAACATGTACCTTGGTTATTATACTACTGACATAAAATGATTAGGATATTAATAAAAGTGAAGAGTTCTATCTTTTGGGATATAAACACCATGTGGCCCATTGGAAGTCAACTGACATTTTGGAGGAACATGTCGTTTCCGTCTCTAGGGTTGAAGAATCTGCCAAGCAAGAAATTAGCCCTGCTTGCTACCTGTTTCATGCTAGTTTCTTGCTTGACTTATTCTTTAACCCTGAAGATGGAGGTCACATGATCCTTTGAAACATCCGCTGACTTTCAACGGACTGGACAACGTTATACTCCAGAAGACAGAACTCTTCATAACCACTGCTGTGAGAACCTCAGATCATACACGGCGCTATATCCCAGAAGACAGAACCCTTCATAACCACTGCTGTGAGAACCTCAGATCCTACACGGCGCTATATCCCAGAAGACAGAACCCTTCATAACCACTGCTGTGAGAACCTCAGATCCTACACGGCGCTATATCCCAGAAGACAGAACCCTTCATAACCACTGCTGTGAGAACCTCAGATCCTACACGGCGCTATATCCCAGAAGACAGAACCCTTCATAACCACCGCTGTGAGAACCTCAGACCCTACACGCCACTATATCCCAGAAGATAGAGCTCTTCATAATCACCGCTTTGAGAACCTCACATCCTATGTAATTTACGTTTTTATCACACAGCTTTATTGATATAGCTGGAACCTACTGAGGAAACGACCAAGTAGAAGAAAATGAGGGCACAGGACTAACAAAAGTACTTACAGTAATGGAAATTCCCAGACCTTCTCCCGTTTCTCGCTGGACGGTGACGAATCTAGGTTCATCAATACCCTGCTGACTTCTGTTATCATTTAATGGAGGTTCTGATGCACGTATTGTATTATCACCACCTGTGCCATTTCCTTTGCTACGACAAGCTCTTATCACAGCTTTGTGGCGATGCAATAAGATTTCTGATTCTAGCTGTCGCCATAGCTTGTCCCTAATTTCACCTCGCATTTCTCGCCCAAGTAACTGCAACTGTTGTATTCTGCAACGAATAAATTAAACACATCGATAAATGTATGGATAATAACTATTAATGTTGCATCTCAGTACAGTATACTCCAAATTAACCATCTGTAAATAACCAATTTTGCATAATGTGGCACATAGATCCACTGCTAAGAAGTGACTTTGTAAATAGCTGCTGTTGCTAGGTAATGCCTGCAACTCTATACAGTGCAAGCTACTGACAGAAAGCATGACCACACAAACAAACAAATAAATAAGGATATACTTTAGCAACAAGCTCCCTTGGTAACACAGAGACATTCCAGTGCTCTGTCTTGTTCTAATGGAATACTTGTATATGTGGTAGAGTCATTAAGTTCGTGGAATGTGGCTTTATTGCAGCCATGGTTACCATGGTTACCATAATACATAGTATAGTCATTAAGTTTGTGGAATGTGGTTTTATTGCATCATATTACAAGGTATTCACATACACTTACACAGATCCACATCGGCCCTCAAAATAGTTGTCGTTGGCCACTATGCAAGTCTGCCAACACTGATATAGCTGCCGAAACATTGCTGAAACATATTGGCAGGAAATTCCCGTACGGCGTCTCTTGTGGCAATGACCACACCTCCTCGGACGACCGAAATCTACAACCACGTACCTTTGCTTTCAAGCGGTGAAAGAGAAAGAAATCGCATGGTGCGAGATCAGGTGAGTACGGAGGGTGTGGCAAAACGGTGACCTGTTGCCTTGCCAGTTCCTCTTGGACAAGAACAGAGCGATGTGCAGGGGCGCTGTCATGTAGCAACAGCCAATTCTTCCTATGCCAAATGTTTTGCTAGGGGATTTGCCTAGTTTTTGGCAGAACTTGAATTTTTCCCGTTGTTCAAACTGCCATATTTTCGATTTCCACCACTTGCATTTAACTGCAGTTCACAATAGAGGTCACAGTTCTACTTACACTGTTTGCACACAACTACCCCTAGCTGTGACGAGAGATGAACCGACAGGGCATCATACTGTGCCTCAACCTATCCGCTGCAGTGCACTGCAACGACGCTTTACGGCCATTCCATGAACTTATTGACTGTGGTAGTATATATATATATATATATATAAGCCATTATGATCAATGTGATATCAACCTGCCAGCCAGTTCTTTGTCCAGGTATTTTGCTGTAAGCTTGGCACCATACACTTCGCTCTGCAAGGCAAGCAATGTGTTACGCAAAGCTGTGTTTTCACTTCGCAGTTGAGAGAGTTCACTGTGGAGAGATGCCAGTTCCAAGAGGCTCATTTGCATTCCATCTTCCTTCACTGCGAATGAAAATTAACACTGATAAATACATCATATGAGATCAACTGCAAGGCTTCTTTAAAAAATATAACCTCAAAGATGTTTCATATGAAACTTGCAGGCATATGTTACAACTTTCACCAACACTAGGCCGTGCCATAGCTCAAGTGGTTAGCTGCTGGCTTCCCACAGTGGCAGCCTGGGTTCGATCCCGGGTCTGGTCAAGTGGGATTTGTGGTGGGCAAAGTGCTGCTGGGGCAGGTTTTCTCTGAGTACTTCGGTTCCCCTGTCAATCTTCATTCCACCAAATTCTCCATCATCATAACTACCCAGGGCAGGCTACAATAGGCCAATCAGTGGTCACAGTGCAGAGTGGACCCAGTTGGACTCCACCCCCCACTAAGCGATTTTATTTTATTTTTTTTTTTCACCAAGACTGTCTTCAACCAGTCATGAGGTCCTGACATGAACTTTAAAGTAAAATACAAACACAGCAAACCCTCATCAACTACGGGTTTCAAGTATCTGCAGTTTTCCAATTGTATTCACTTTTATCAAACAGTGTCTGGTTTCATCTGTCACTGATCTCTAATTTGTGTATGCACAGAAATTATCAACAGCTTTTTGAACCATGGGAAAACCAGGAGGGACAGATTTATAAGGACATCTGAACCAATTTTCCTAGCTTTCAGGTTACTATTCCAGCACCCTCTTCTGACACATATTCATGTCTAACACTGTGTAAATTTGTGTTTAATGAAGGAACACATAACTTAATTATGCTCTGATGAGTGTGTTAATAGTGGCCACAGTTCCTCTAACCCAGTGTTTCTCAACCGCCAGGCCGTGGCCCAGTACTGGGACTTCATCTTATAGAAAAAAAATTACTGGGCCATGGTCTGACAAAGGTTGAGAACCACTGCTCTAACCCACAATGCCTTGATCTTTTAAAACAGTGATTTTGTGAAGCACTGTATATTTCAGGAATGTGACCACAATAACTGGCAAGCAGTTACTGTGTATTTTTTTGTATGGTCACCATGTTGTGCTTAGTTTTAGACACAAATGCTCGCATCATACTTTTCACATATCTATCATCAGACAGGAATGGCATCAGCACTGGTGCTATGTAAACTGTCTGTACAGCCAGCATACTGGAATGGCTGAAGACAGGTATTTCAAAACTATGGTGACAGCATGATTTTCAACTGTATCATTTCCCTATCAAGTCTCAAGTTGACTGGCCACTTCACTCTGTGGTTATGAATGGAAATTATACACAGAGTAGTATTCATTGCAGTAATTCTCTAATGGTAGATTCACTTCACAGCAATCACACTGGATTTGTATGGCGTCTTGTGACATCTAAGGTATCAACTTTGGAAGCAATGATATCTTGCAAGGAAGAAGACTAACATCTGTGCTGATGCGTTGGAGATTGCTGCAACTCTTCCTCTAATCTTCTGCGGATTCGTTCAGCATCTGGTTCCGTGTGTACACCAGGCAGGTGCTGCAGTTGGCAGGCATGCAGCTGTAACAACAGAGTGTGTAGCTCTTGGTCCAGTACAGAACGCTGTGCCTTAGCATCAATCAGCTCTGCTCGGAGGTACACCAACTCTGCCTGCAAGGATAAAACTGAACTTACTTCTTATTCTGGTGTATTTCATGATGCTGTCAGTATCTGGATGATGAATTGGAAAGGATTTGGAAGGAAGCAGCCATGGCATAATCAAAATATTATCCCTTTATATGCAGAGAGAGAGAGAGAGAGACTGCAGAAAATAAAAAAATCCTCAGAACAGCCAGTGTCCTTGCCAAAATTTGAATCCAGCACTCCCAAAATGCAAATTTAGATTGTTACTCTACATCAACCTGCTTGGCCACTTTTTTCTTATGGTTTAGTCACTAGTCAACTAAACTTGATTACTCAACTGCCAAATATAAATAATGCTACAATAAATTCAAATTATTTTGACCATGCCCAAAGAAGGAAAGTATGATGACTCAAACAAACTTGCAGATATGTTGGATCAAGGGCTAAAATCTTGTTGCTGTTCTTAATTAAGCACTATGGCATGAAGGCGTATGGGGAGTGGAGGTATAGCTCCATGCATATTTGACATAAGCACCAAATGGAGGTGAGTGTTTAGCCTGATGCCCTGGCAGCTTTACCCCTAGTGTAAGAGTCCCTGGCACCCACTGGATAGGAGGGTGTGTGGGCCCCAGAGCTGATTTCCCGGTTGTCCAGCCCATAGCCAGGTCACTATATGACTGAGATAACCTGGCTCCTACTGGATAAGGAAGACCAGTCTGAAGGAGAATTTACGAAATTTGTTTTAGCACTATGTAATTAATTTCAGAGAGTTTGTACAGTGTAAATTATGCACAGAAATGTAACATTAATTGTATAATTATCAATTTATACAGAATGATTCACCAGGAGGAGGCCTCAAATTAATAATTACATATCACAACAGTTTACTAATTAAAACCAAATCTGGCAATTCTGTGTACGTTGCAACACTGCCCAATTCATGACATCTCCTTCAGTCTGTGATCCCTCCAGCCATGCTGGCTGCAACATTCGCAAACATGCTGCTTCGTGTCAGCCTGCATCTCCAGCAGGGGGTGAAACCAATTTAAACATCTTTTGTTACCTAATTATCTCAACATCTACCAAAGTATGTACTTCTCAAGTTTCCTTTTTATTGGCAAATTAATGGGTGATTTACAATTTTTAATCTGTGGCTTCCTTACAGTGGATCACCCCAGAGCTCCTCTAGAGACCACGTCCAGCATGACTCTGGGGCCCACACAGCTTCCTCTATAATGGGTACCATGGGATCATTTACCCTTGGGTAAAGTGGTCAAGACATGAAGCTGACCACTCACTTCCAGTATCCCCACTCATCCTCATGCCATGACGTTTACCTTTCTCTCACATTAATGAGTGAAGAACATGAATGGAAGTGGGCATCATTAAGTTCTTCCTGGAAAAGGTAAGGTAAAGCTATCCTTGCAACAGGCCATGGAGGCCCATAGGGTTGCAAGACATTGAGGCTCCCACATTTTCTAGACAATCGACTCATAGATGGCTGAGGTTGTCAGCCTTATGCTCCAGCTGCCCTTTACACCCAGTAAGATTCCTGGTACTCATCTCTGTTAGAGGCTGGAAGGATTAGGTCAATTGAAAAATCAAACGAACTTATCACAAATTGAACCAGTGGCCTTCCAGCTTGTAGCACAGTGCTTTAACCAACTACACTACAATGTGACCCCTCTTCCAAGTTCTTCGTGAGACTTATTTAAGTATTTTACATACTCCAAGTAAACTTTATGAAATTTATACAAAATGGCTGTACAAAAAACACACAGATTACACTAATCTGTAACCAGTGCCCTAAATATCATTGTGGTAAAAAAGGACAAAGGTAAATACATTTTTCATAATTAGCCCATAAATCATCTTTACATTAAACGGTTCTCAGCAGTTAGTAAAAACCTGAAAGATAGATTTTAGGGTTGTACAGACAGGGGCATACAGAAGGAAGAAACAGGTACACAGATAAAAACACATGAAGAGACTTGCAGACAGAATAACAGGGAAGAACACTGGCAGATCCACTGACAGGAAAGGCAGATCTGTATGACCTGCTTCGCATTGGCGAGTTACAAGTACTTGCCTCACCATTAACTGCCCATGGAAGAATAACGTATATGAGGAGAGGCTTGTACACGGTCAGTCACTAAGAGGCTGTAATGGATTAATAATTATAAGTAAAGCAATACTTTAGTCATGAAAACGAAATTTGGCTGGACTGTGTAATCTGCAGTACAGACCTGGTGCTTGCCTGGGCTGCGCCATTTCTTTCAGTCTGATTCCACAAGAAGTCCAGTAGAAAAATGTATAAAGAGCCTATGTCTCCATGTGGCAAGAAACTAATTTCAACGTTTTCTACAACCCAACTCTCCCAACATCTACCAAGGCATGTACTCACTGTATTCTGTTCACATTGGTAAACTATCACGTATCATCCTGTACTAGCTCCAAGAGTTTAGCTGTGTTTCCAACATAAAAAAGTGCAATTTCCCTTTCAGTATTTATTTAGCAAGACATCTTTCTAAGTACATACCATTATGAAGTTCACATTAAGAACGTAAGATGAGATAAGAAATGACAACAAATTTAAATTATAATTTCTTGTAAAGATCTGCTTTGTGTTTAAATTATGATGCCAATGTTAGGATTGGAGAGCAAAATACTGCAGAACATTTTGCAAATAGAACTTTCCTGGTGCCTCAAAGCAAATGGGATTTATAACACTTATCTTTTTAGATGCTGTTTAAAGAAAAACTTGTGAACAGATCCCAGCAACATTCTCAGCATATGATTTGAAAGAAACAGTGCACATGCATTTGCTCATTAATCAGTACTACTGGCCTGGACATATGCTATGCATGTTATGAACTTCCTGTCACCTAATGGACCACTCACAGAGTCAGGCCTGGCTCAGGGGGCCTGGTTTGAATCTTCTTCAGGATACTAGAGAAAGTAACAGGAATTTTTCATTGCTCTCCTTTCAGATTAATGAGGGGGCATGACTTCATAACCCATTACTTAACATTTGTTTATTTATAGTTTATTTAATGACACATTCAAAAAATTAATCTAGTGGTAACACGCTAGATCCGTATTGTGGATGTGCTTGGTTGGAATCTCGGCCGAGAAGCCGGTTATCCTGATGGGTTTGTACGGTTTTCCTCAGTCCTTCCCGGCAAATATCGGGATAGTAGGTTGATTATGTCACAGCTACTTCTTTCCAATTCGAGATTCGCCAGTCATCCTACCATTCAACGCTGTATAGCCTAGATACTGACAAAAAACAAACAAACAAACCCCGCGGCTTTAGCCCGCAAGCGAACTATACCGACCGAGCGACCGCCGCTTGTCGGTGAAGTTAGTGCCAACTTTAGCGGATAGAAGATGTGGCGTAGTCAACGCAACGAATCCCCACGGCCGTTAATATCGGTTTTCTAGACCGGAGCCGCTATTTCCTTGAAATAGCCCCTCAATTATCTTCACGAGGCTGAGTGGATCCCGTTCCAGACCCACTACTTATCAGAAAATCTGGTAGCGCCGGGAACAGAACCCGTGACCTTAGGATCTGTAGCCAGGTACTCTGACCACTAGACCATAGAGGCTGTCTCTAGATACTGACAGCATCTTAAAATAGCCCACAAGAGGTTTAATAACGCTGTCAGTAGTTCTGACAGTAGAGTGTTGAATGATTCGATGACAGTGAATAATGAAGCCGAAATGCTATGGAAGAAAACGTCCGTGATATAGTAGATAAGGCTATCCCGGCATTTCGTAGAAGGGACTGAGGAAAATGAAGGAATATTTCAGCGAGAACAACCGATGTCCCAGCCGAGTTTTGTATCTGGCACCTCTCCGACCGGTGGCCCCAATCCGTGGGAGGGGGGAAGCACATCAATTCTCTGGCTACCCTCTTTTGGAATAAGTCTTGGTAACGCTCATGAGTGAATACTGTTGTGTGCTGGGAAGTGACACCGTGTATTCTGTAACTATCTATGCAGACCAGAAGACTGTCCACTGTGAGAACCTCAAACCTCACATTAGTTACAAGTGACCTTGTCTGCTTTCCCACAGGCTCCGAATGTACTGACGGACCAATTCAGTAAGGCAGACAGACGATAAGGATGTGACGTCCTTTTATGTGCCTGTATTTATTTACGACGTATCAGTAATTTAGAACACAGCAGGATGATTAGTGAATGATGGATTAGAAAAACTGGGAAGGAAGCGATCGTAGCCTAACTGGATGTAAGAAAAATTTGTCCCTGTGCTTAAATAAGCATCATACCATGAAGATATATGAAGGATGGAGGTACAGCTCCACGTATTCTTAATATCGGCAATAGATGGAGGATGGCCAGCTTTATGTCCCGGAGAAAGAGACCTCAGTACACGCTGGATGAGAGGCGTGTTGGGTCCCTGAGCAGGTACGGACGCTATAGGAGAAGAGTAAATTCTCTTGCACCCGTCGGAAATAGCATCAGGATTCTTCGATCGTCCAACCCGTAGCATAGTCACGATAGACTCAGCCATCCCGACCTAATTTGGGACACAATTTCGGAATTCGTCTGAAGAGAATGTCGAAAACCACGGAAAACCTCAGAACAGACCAGCAGGTCTCGGGACTGAGACGCGAACCCAGGACTATCCGAATAAGAAGCACTAGCGCTATTTACAGGACCGCTACACTCTGGTTTGTGTGTCTATAACGACACGCTGTCCTCATGTTTTGTGCTGCCATTCAAGGACTAACGAAAATGCGAGAAAAATGTTCGAACTTCAAATCGAGTGCCCTTGTGGACCCTTTCGCCAGACAGCGATGCAGTAGAGGGTGGGTGGCCAACGAGAGGCCACCCACAGGCATCTGTGCCTTAGGGTAAATTTGTAACCTAACCTGTAGTGTTTCCGTTAAGGGCCAATACGCAACTCTTCTTTCTATAGCGAACAAGCGACAACGCGTCAAAATAATTCCCCAGAGCGGTGAATAGTAAGTCCTTCGGGGATGTCGCCGTCAACTCTGGTAGGTAAAAGTAACGTTGTCTCTCTCCTTAAATACGCCATGAAGATATATAGTGGACTGGCCAGTTTCACGCCCCGGCTGCTTTACCACAGGGGAAAGAGCCCCCAGTGCCAATTGGATAGGAGGCCGAGTGGACCCTAGAGCCCGTTTAGACGATGTGGAGAAGATAAAACTCTCTTGTCCCTGCTAGGAATCGAAGACCGACCGTCCAGCCCATAGCCCGTCGCAAACTGCCGCACTCTTGGTAGACAGGAGAAACCTGTTGCCTTCATCTTCGGGGTAGATGGGGGAAAAGGTTCAAACGTTACTACCTGTCACAGCACATAATATTTACCGCTTAACTTTTTATTTAAAGCTGCTGCTATCAAGTCAAGATTACATTGTCTTTGTACAGAACGCATACCAAACAACTCGATTAAAAATCTATTCCAGTATGTCTTATGTGTTTCAGGTAGGATAGTATTCATAGCACAAGAGGGATGTGTAGGCCACCCACATCGCTAAGAGCAGAGCATACACTTTGTCCGCTTCTGTCCTGTCTGGTTTCTGTCAAGCACTCTTCAACCTTAACAGTTTAATTTGTTTATAAAAGTCATCGTCTGTTCGAGTTGCCAATGCCTTAATGCTTATTTATGTAATTATTTTTCTATAAGTTTTGACATTCTTATAGCAGTTACTGTTCGGATCCCGGTTTTCTTGGTTATGACACCGTGTAGTCTTGCACAAGGATACCGACGATTCAAGAGGAATACGCTGCCTCCATCTTCAGGGTTAGTTCAGGAAATGCCTCGGTTATATAGGAAGTCAAAGGGTGAGGGCATGACAAGGGATGCTGATCTAAGGGAATGGGACAGACGGGTACTAAAACTGTCCTTTTAAGGGAGAATGGGAGATGTCAAACTGAGAAGTGATTGCACTTTCGAGCGATCACAGTATTTACTGGAGAAAAGGGAGAATACTGAGAGAGAAACAAGGGGAAACAGACGGTACTTTATTTATTCTTAGTTAATCAAACGTGGAGTATTCTATACGACACGGACCGCACAGAAAACACCGCATCCAATAGTTCTTTTATTGTTGCGTGTGTATTCGTTGCCCTCGGTCTAGAAAACCGAAATTAACGGAGGTGGGGATTCGTTGCGCTGACCACGCGACACCCTCTATCCGCTAAAGTTGGCATTAACTTCGCCGACAAACGGTGGTCGCTCTGTTGGTATAGTTTGCTTGCGGACTAAAACCAAGGAGTTTGTTTTGTATTCCTTGCCGCGGGAACGTGTTTACAGAGCCGTTGTAGCAACGTTGGGGTGGGGGAGGAGACACACACACAGCAAGGTGTTTACATAACCCTCCTTTTATGCTTTAAAATACGGAAAGCAGGCTAAAGAACCATTTTCATAAATGCAAGAACACGAAACGCGCTTCTGCGCAACGCGAGGCGCACTCGTCTTAGAGTAGCCTGCACTGCGCTGCAACAACGGCAGGGCTCTTATGCATAAGTCTCGCATGATGTCATGGGGATAATTTCCAGCAACATCTTACACTTGTCACCAGTAAATTATGTTAATTAATTTAATCGTGTGATGAATGCTTTAAGGCTTCAATTTGCGCTAAGCATCCAAAATAAGGCCCATTCACGTTATACGTAACGAAGCCGACAGGAGACGGACCATGAACAAAATACTGTAAACTCTCGCTAATCCGGATCGAAATACGAAAAATGATGTTCACAGCTGAGTACGTACTTCAAAAGACACATGGCATTTAGGAAGGCAGATGAGTCACTTGTCTGTTCAGGCAACACTTCGACAGTTTCTTCAAACCTGAAATTATTACGTTCAAAAACAAGTTCAACATCTGAGTCTTCTATCGACGAATAAATGTATTGTTTTTTTATAGTTTTTAAACAAAGGCTCTACAGTGATATTTTGTTATTTATTTTCAACAGCACTACTTATATCATTAAATTTCTCATTTGTGTTATAAGTTTGTTCGACTTTTATGGTTACCTTTTGCTTCACTAATTCGGAGTATAGATTAATCCGGTTCACCCCCTCCCCCAGCTAAAGCGGATTAGCGAGGGTTTACTGTATCCTCAAATGTAGAGGGTAGCCCATAAGCGGAAACCCCGACAATTTAGAATTACTCTGTATTTCAACAAGCATGTAGCACAGTCGGTATAGCGACTGCCTACGGGTTAGGGGACCGAGGAATCGGAGTTCGAGTCCCGGTAGGGTCAGAACTTTCTCTTCTCCATATCGTCCAGACCGGCTCTGGGGTTCACCAAACCTATCCAATGGGTACCGGGGGCTCTTTCCGCGGGGGTAGAGAGGCAGGGGCGTGAAGCTGACCACTCACCTCCAGCTAGTGCTGAGGTCGAGAAAATGTGGATCTATGCATCCAATCTCCCATACGCCTCCAAGGTATAGTGCTTAATTAGTTAAGCAGTGGGACCACTTTACCTATGATCACACTATATATCACCAACAAGAACAGCCGCCTACAGGCAACGGCCAACAAAGTTGGAAAGAATGTTTTGAAGTGCCAATATCTGTCGGTCCTAGGAAACAAAAAGCTACAGGCGTCGGAGAAATACAACTGTGACGGTCCGGCGTCTGTCCGATGTGAGCGGGCCGACATGAATACTCCGGTGATGTTCCAAGCCATGTCGGTGACGCCACGAATAGTGTGAATGGGCCTACATGCAGGAAAGAATGTCTCCACTGTTAACTCCTCTGTGACACAGGAAGTACAGTTCCCATGTCCCATGGGCATGAACTGGTAAATTCCAAAGTCATTCTGGAAGCGGGAAAAATAAGGGACGTGAAGCTAAAATTCTATTAATTAACTTCGCTAAATGGATGTTAAGTGGCCAAATGGGTAATTATGAATTTCGCGGTAAAAAGAACAATTTATGGAACCAACACGTGGCGTAAGAATTGTCCCTTCAATTTTATTTACCTGTCTCGAAAACTCCACGTCTCATGGAAAAGTATATTAGTCAATAAAATTTGCGTTTCACTTCCATCTAGAACTTTGGTTTGAACCATTCTTTACAGGGACAAGAATTTTCTCTTCTCCACGTCGTCCAGAACTGCTCTGGGGTTCACCCAACCTATCCAATGGGTATGGCGGGCTCTATCCCCGGGGGTAAAACGGCAAGGACGTGAAGCTGACCACTCACCTCCAACTAGTGCCGAGGTCAAGAAAATGTGGATCTATATATCCGCTCCCCCATACACCTTCATGGAGTAGTGCTCAATTAGTTAAGCGCAGCGCCACCATTCTTGACCTGGGAACTAGAGGGAGGTGAGTGGTCAGCTTCACACCGCGCTCGCTTTACTCCCGGGTAAAGAGATGACGGTGGGCCCCAGAGCAGGTATGGACACAACGGAGAAGAAAAACATCGCTTGCCCCTGCCGGGAATTGAACCCAAGTCGTATAGCCCGCATATATATCGACCGAGACATCCCGGCTCTAGAGAATTCAAATAAATAAATTGAATGGTTAGTGAATAACAAAAGGAAGTGCAAGGAAGCGATCATGACCTAATGCCTAAAAGACAAGAAATCACAAAGTTCACGAAATATGATAAAAAACGTAAAGTTGTTCCTGTGCTTAATTAAACGCTATGCCATGTAGACATATGGGGGGAATGGAGGTATAGCCCAACCATTCTTGACCACGACACTAGATGGAGGTGGTCAGCTTTACGCCCCGTCCGCTTTACCCCCGGGGAAACTGTTCCTTTTACCCACTGAAAAGGAGGTTTGATCGAAATTTTGAGCATGATAACTTACATCCCGAATACACGAGAAACGCAGTTTCAAATACCGAATTCTACGGGCCTCTGATATTTTTTGGACAATTAAGCGATTAGACGATAAAAGAGCGCGATTTTCTTTATTACGTTCGACCACGCATGGGGACGTAAGGGATCAGTGCAGTGAAGTCGGCAGCATCTGGCAGCGGCTGCCTTCACAGTGTCTGCGTTTAGATAACAGTCATTAAACGCCACAAATCTGCATATCAAAACAAAGATTTTCATTTATATCTCGGGCCAGTTCAACAAAGGTCACGTGCAGTAAGAAGTAACTTATTTTCACGAGTCTCTACAGCTTCACATCTCAATGCTACATGAAGAATACAACAGCGCGGCAAGAGTTCCTACTACAGCCCTTCAAGCATACTTTCTTGCCGCATACAACTCTCGTCCCACAAGTCCAGAAACATTTTATTTTAGTTTCATGAAGCAAGCCTTAGTTATGTAGACGCTCACTGAATTTTTCTCGGGAGATCAGCCGTATTAATTTATAGTTACTGTCCGACGTTTCAGAGACTGTCTCTTGTCCCCATCAGCACACTACTCCCTGGTGTTAGAATCTCTGAAACGTCGGACAGTAACTAAACATTAACAGAACTCATCCACCGACAAAATTGGGCATGTCGTAGCGTAGCTGGTTGAGGCACTACGCTACAAGCCGGAAGGTCTCAGGTTCGATTCCCTATGAGGGCACTGGATTTTTTAATTGACATAATCCTTACAGCCGCGCTATGACCTTGGTGTTGACTTAGTACCAGGAATCTTCTTGGGGTAAAGGGCGACCGGCGCGTAAGGCTGACAACTTCACCACCATCTGTGAGCCAATTGTCTAGAAAATGTGGGAACCTCGACGTCTCACAACGCCATGGGCCTTCACATAGTGTTACAGGGATAGCTTTACCTTTTTCTCTCTCCCACCCATAGAGAAGACTTCACTGTATAGTGGTCGCCGTGGAAGCTTCAAACCATTCATGCAGGGATTCCTCTCTCTGTCAAATTCCTCGAAAACAACTGCAAGGATTCGCATTTCCATCGTATCTGTATGTGGCTGCTGACTTATAGACATGGTATACATACTGCGTACGTGTGCTTATCAACCACCTCCATACCAAATTTCACAAGCTCAACTAAAATGGTCCACAAGCGATTGCCATAGCACGGAAAGCTAAAGAAAACTCTTCGCACAACCGACACGCTGTTAATCTATAACGAAAAAAGAGGCACTATAATAAAAGATGCACATTTTTCGAATTCAGAACCCTGAATTGAATGTCTTCATGTCGCTCATATCCCATACGTTCACGCACCCTCGTGTTCTTATCCTGACTGTAGAATATTAGAAAAAAGTACGGCGCTGGGGTAGAATCCTGTGGCATAACGTTAATACCAAATTTCGTATAAATCGATCAATCGGTTCAGAAGTTGATATGGGAGACATACATATAGATAACAAGTTGATCTCATTAAAATAAATTATATTTTTTAAGATCTGTAGCTTTATAAACTGCAAAATAATAAAAAAATGACAATACTCTTTCTGAATTTCACACATTCGTGTTTTCGCTATGATAGAATTACTGTCACTAGGGACATTAAAAAGAATAACACAGTTTGGGACATGACATTCACACGTAGGGCCATTTTGGGGGGGGGAGACGGATATGCAGACGAAACACGGAAATATGGTTCCAAAAGCCTTCACTTCATATGCAGCTAAGTTCAGCGGGGAGGAACAAATGGTACAACCTTTCTAAAGGCAGGTCCCCAATGCAGACTTATGTCAAATTTCAGGTAGAGTTTCAAAACAAAAATCGTGGTCATTGGTAAAAGCTATCCCTGTAACAAGCCGTGAAGGCCCATAGGGTTGTGTGACGTCGGGGCTCCCACATTTTCTACGCAATCGACTCACAGATGGCGGTAAGGTTGTCAGTCTTACGCGCCGGCCGCCCTTCACCCCCCACCCCTAGTAAGATTTCTGGTACTCATTTCTGTCAGAGGCTGAGTCGAATCCAGGGCCATAGTGCGGCTGGAAGGATTAGGTAAACTGAAAATATCCAATGATCTCATCGAGAATCGAACCAGCTACCTTCCAGCTTGTAGCTTGTAGCCTCAACCAACTACGCTACCGCGTGCCGCGCGGTCATTGGGGCTGTCCAAATTATTCACTGTAAACCAAACGACACCACGAAAACCTCAAGCAGGATGGAGGTCACTTATTTATAGCCATGACGCCTAATGGACCGCAGTGAAAACAAACCTTAGATCTCTTCATACATAAACGGCACATAAGCGAATAAACGTTTTTGATACGAATAATACAAACAAATTGGTTGCGACTGCGGCGGTCTCTATGAAGCAAACGTCGGAACATAAGCGAAGTGTCATCAGACTTTGACAAGAATCCTCCTTATAGTACAGTGCGGACTGGCAGCAGAGAACAGCGCGAAGGTCATGCTACTGCTGCCGCTGATGCTGCTGTTGCAGCATGCGGCCACGGCTCCTCCACAGGAACCAGCGGTTCCGTCTTGGAATAACTTCAGGGCGGCAGTCAACCAGCAGGTAGGAACCAGCACAGTTACGCCTCAATCCCATCCGTTCATTAAACTTCTCTCCACGATTTTGTCGTATTTCAACACTTTCATGGGCGTCTCCCAGGAGGGGCCAACCAGAACTTCTACTTATAAACGTATGTTACGTTCCAGCATCCTGTTGCACCGTATGGATCTGATTTATGAGTTTTTGTGCCGTATAAATGCAACGGAGTTCACTATTTTTCGTATTCTTTTGTTGGACTCTACATGTTTCGGCCATCTTCAGGAGTACAGGTTGTTGTGGTTAAGGATTCTCCTGCTCACTGTAATACCACAACCAGCAAACCAAACAAAACCAAAAGCAACCACGTGTAACCCACATAACCAAATACAATAGCTGGAAAGAAAACGGCATTACTGTGGGCAGTAGAATCCATAACAACAACCTGCACTCCTCAAGATGTCCGAGACATGTAGTGTTCAACAGAGAAATACGAAAAAATAGTGAACTCCGCTGCACTTAGACGGTAACAAAAACTCCTAAGTCAGAATTACAAACTTATGTTTATGCTATATAGGATTTGAGGTTCTCACAGCGGTCGCTATGAAGAGTTATATCCCAGAAGACAGAAGTCTCTTTTAAGTTTATGCTGTTTCAAAATATTTCCACGAATTTCCATAGAGTATTCAAGGCAGAAGAATATATCTTTGTGTAAATATTTTTGCATGTAGGTTTGTACAGGTGTGAAACTTGGTCTCTAACATTGAGGGAACAACAGAGACTGAAAGTTCTTGAGAAGAGTGCGCTGGGAAGAATGTTTGAACCCAGGAGGGATGATATATTAGGAGGCTGGAGAAAACTGAATAATGAAGAGTTTCCTTCGCCAAATACAATCAGAATGTAAAATCAAAGAGGATGACAGGGCATGTAGTACGAAGGGGAGAGGATTTTTGTGGGAAAGCCAAAAGGAAAAATACCACTAGGAAGACCTACAAGTACGAGAGAGGCTGATATTAAAATAATCTTAAGATAAATAGGATGGGGTGGTATGGACTGAATTCATCTGGCTCAGGCCAGGGACCAGAAGCAGGCTCTTGTGAACGCAGTAATGAACTTCCGGGTTCCATAAAAGTTCGGAAATTCTTGAGTAGATGAGCGCGTGGTGGCCTCTCAAGAAGGACTGAGCTCCATGGAGTTCGTACCTCATAGGAAACATATTACGCCCGTGCTCCAGAGATCAACCGGTTAATGTTGCATAGGGAAAGAGTTTTTGTTTCTTGTCAGAGCCATAAGGACCATATAAATACATTCTGTGTGCAGAATGTAGGCTTTCTCTTTTTTCTATGTTAAAGCAGGCGGTATAAGTAGCAACCGCTGGGCTTTAAAAGGTTACCGAAATTGGAACTATCACCTTACCAATTAGCTTCAATCTACTTCCTTCTCTAGCTACGACAATGAAGGTTAAGGTAAGGTTGTTCTTGCAATCAATTAAACCCAACGCCACGATGACGTATGAAGGCGTGGATGTATAGGTCCATGCATTCTTAGCCTCGGCAGTAGTCAGAGATGAGTGGCCAGCTTCACGCCTCGACGGCTTTATCCCTGGAGAAATAGCACATAGAACCAACTGGATAATAGGCTAGGTGGGCTCTAGAGCCACGTTGACGAAGAGAATAATTTCTGGCTCTGTCAGGAATCGAACCTCCTTCATCAAGCCTATAGCTAGTAAATACAGAAACTGAACCATCTCAGCTCCTAAGTTGAGAAGCACAAGACG